>NC_092811.1:110195515-110495515 GCF_040954645.1 Diabrotica undecimpunctata | reverse complement strand
CGGGTTTAGGCAAGGTTTAGGAACACGAGAAGCAATAGTAGCAACACAGGTGCTGGTCCAAAATTGTTACGATCAGAAGAAGGATGTGTTCCTAGGCTTTTTAGATTACCAAAAAGCGTTTGATCGTGTCCAACACCACAAGTTAATGCAGATCCTCAAGAAAGTTGATATAGACCAAAAAGACATAAGATGCATTGAAAACTTGTACTGGCATCAAACGGCACAGTTAAAAATAGACAACTCTATATCCAAACCCATACATATAAGAAGGGACGTTCGACAGGGATGTGTGCTTTCCCCTCTTTTATTTAACATTTATTCGGAAGCCATATTTCAAGAGTCTTTGGAGGATGCAAAGATGGGAATCAAAGTAAATGGAGTATTGATCAACAACATACGATATGCTGATGATGGTGTCTTAATTTGTGACAACATAGTCGATCTTCAACAACTTGTCACTATAATCGGAGAATACAATAAGCGAATGGGATTAGAGATTAATACCAAAAAAACCAAATTTATGGTCATCTCCAGAAACTTGGATGCACTTGAAAACTCCACCATAACACTGAATACTAACTAAGTCCATTGAAAGAGTGAGTAAATTTAAATACCTGGGATCGTGGATTTTTGAAGACGGCATCGGACAGGGAAGTAAAATGTCGCATTGAGCAAGCTCGACAAGCTTTCGTAAAATTCAAGAAGGCACTGACTTGTTCAGAGTTCGATCTTCAACTGAGACTAAGGTTTAGTAAGTGCTACGTGTGGTCAGTGCTGCTATATGGCGTAGAGGGCTGGACACTCAAAACGAGGGATATAAACAGATTAGAAGCTTTCGAAATGTGGCTCTATCGCCATATCCTAAAAATACCATGCACAGCGAAAATCACAAATATAGATGTCCTTAAAATAATAAACTAAGAACGCCAACTTTTCGAAACCATTAAGAAAAGGAAAACGGCGTATCTAGGTCACATCATGCGAAATGAAAAATACCAGTTCCTCCAACTTATAATCGAAGGTAAAATTGAAGGCAAAAGAGGAATGGGACGCAAGAAAATGTCCTGGCTCCGAAACATAAGGCAATGGACAGGGATTAATGACATACAATCTCTGATACGTATTGCAAGAAATAGAGAATTAATGGAAAATGTGATCGCTAACATCCATTAGTGGATTTGCATCTGAAGAAGAAGAAGAAGAAAAATATGCTGCATTTAATAAGTATAAAAAAATAAAAGAAGTAACGGGTCACTACAAAAAACATACAAATAACATCGTTGATAGAGACGGCAAACTTATTATCACTGACTTGGTTAAAATAGACAGATGGAAAGAGTACACTAAGGAACTGTTGAGTGATGAAAGGCTCGATCTTGAAATTAAAGAAGTACTGACAGGACCTGGTATAACTATGGATGAGCCATAAGATCAACAAACAACAGGCATAATGTACGGTAGCGAGATTTCGCTACTTAAAGTAACATCGCTAAACCGTATTGAACCGTTCGAAATGTGGTGTTTTAGAATGTTGCTTAAAATTCCATAGGTCGACAATATTACAAACGAAGTGGTAAAAAAAGCTAATAGCCCAAGAGAGCTTCTAACTATCGATAAACAGCGAAAGGACTCATATTTATGTACTCTTTTAAGAGGCAACAAAGATAATCTTTTAAAAACATTTTATTGAGCAAACCTATAGGTCTTAATTAATCATGGTTTAGATACATAAGAAACTAGTGCGACATTTTGATATAAACCAACCAATGAACGTCTACAAGTTGCACAGCCTCCAGAAGCTTTTTCTACTTAAAATTACAAAACTATTCTCAGACTTACCATGCAAAAATTATGTACATTTAATGAAACGTTTTACATTATTCCATTTACACTTTTAGTTTTCTATATTCTAGTTAGATTCTTGATGTCGAAAGCACTAACACATTCGAACTAATATTGTTTTTGTTACACAATGATAAAAATGTGTTTACCCAAATAATTGACGACATTAGAGTCGAGGTTACATCTCCGAATACAACTTGGATACTAACGATTTTTAGTAAGATTATGTCTTCTACAAAGAATAATTACTAGAAAACGATAAAATCAAAAGTTTTATATAGCAAGCAAACATTTCGTAGAAGTTTGACTCATGTATGAAATTGCGAAGGTCAGAAAATAGCATTTATGTTGGTTGTTTAAAAATAATT
Source organism: Diabrotica undecimpunctata (assembly GCF_040954645.1). Classification (NCBI taxonomy): domain Eukaryota; kingdom Metazoa; phylum Arthropoda; class Insecta; order Coleoptera; family Chrysomelidae; genus Diabrotica; species Diabrotica undecimpunctata. Next base: position 110,493,305 of record NC_092811.1, on the reverse strand, counting down.
CCATACTTATTAGTGCATATTTTACAATAAAAAATTTTTACAACTCAAATGGTAATAATATGCAGTTGTTATCAGTAAGCTAATATATATTCAATTAGTTCCAGACAAAATATTGTTTCTTTTTTATTTGCTTATGCGTTAAAGGATTTTCAGTATTATTTAACCCAGACCATAACTCGTGCATTTCTCTAACAATGAACATGCAGAAGCTGGAGATCGCTTGTATAAAATAAAAGAGGTTTTGACAAAAATAAAACAAAGATTTGAGTCACAATTCTGGCCCTTAGAAAACCTCGTTATTGATGAGAGTATGATATTATTTAAGGGAATACTCCATTTTAAACAATACGACACTGTTTTGGTATAAAACTTTATGTTATATGTGACCGCGAGACTGGTTTTGTTCTGAATTTTATTGTTTATGTTTGAAAGAATACATATTCTACCGACGAAACTATTAAAGGCTTGGGTGCCACTGGAAATGTTGTGGCTCAGCTTATGAAACAATATCTAAACAAAGGTCACTCACTGTTTACTGACAATTTTTATAGCAGTCTAATCTTGTCACATTATTTGTATGAACATAAAACAAATTCTTGTGGGACTATTAGATCTAAAAGGCTTCACATGCCTTCTTTGCAAGAAAAAATGAATAAAGGAGAAATGCTGACATTTGTTTGGTGTTTAAATGGAAAACCGAAGAGATGTTATGATGATAACAACAATGCATGAAAATAAAATAATTTTTCTTGACAAAATTGATTGAATTATTAAGTACAATAATGAAATGAGGTCAGTCGACCGCTCTGACATGATGATAAGTAGAATTGATTGCATGAGGAAGACCACAAAATGGTACAAATAATTATTTTTTTACACAGTAGATATCTGTGTACTAATGCCCACGCTATGTTCTTGAAAAACCAGACTATGCCAATACCGCTTACCAAATTTCAACTGAGTCTTATACAACAGATTTTTAAAAGGTAAGTTTTTGTTTTTCAGTCGTTATTTACATACATTATAGCTTTTTTAAATTTCAGATATGAATATCAAGTGAAAAATTTCAGATCCATATCAGCGGATATATCCAGATTAAAGGAAAAGCATTTTCCTTCATTTGTTCCAGCAACCGAAAGGACAAAAACTGCTTCCAGAAGATGTGTTGTATGTTCGCATGCAAAAGAAACAGACGAAATACGCAAGGTATCGAGATACATGTGTAAATAATGTGATCTAAGTTTGTGTGTAATTCCATGCTTCGAGGCATACCATACTAAAGAAAATTTAAAACAAAATGCAGTTTTCTACCAAAAAATTAAAAAGAAAATATTTTTTTAAAGTTTTTAAATAAAAGCTACATATATAAAACATTCCTTACATTAAAAAATATGTCTGTCTTTACTAAATAAACAGTTATTAAACATAACGTGTTAATTTTTTTATTCTGACCGATATATGTGCCATCCGCCCACAAGGCACGCTAAAAACTGCCATCTGTCTGGTGTTGCAAGAGCAAATAGGTGTCGTCCTGAAAGGGCTAAATGAAACACCCCGTATATTAGTATTGCATTTAGTAAAAAATATTACAATTTTTTCTTTTGGTAAGACCTAGCAGGTATAGCTAGTAGACCTAGCAGCTAGGTATATACCAGGTATATACCTAGCATAGGACTTGTTTTGTTGCGAATAATTCAGTTTTTCTTTAAAATTAAATTTATTTGATGTTTTGATTTCCAGTTAAGAAATCGTTATAGCATGTTTCGTTTTGTAGATATTTAAAAAAGAATAACTAAAATCTGGTTTTTGACACATAATACAATATCAAAGATTAAAATAAAAACGTTTGGTAGTAAAAATTATTTAAATTTAATAACTTATCATGTTACAAAATAATATTGACCATAATAATAAATGTAGTCAATATCCGTAAGTCAACTTATTAATTAAATAAACGCAAATATTAAAATCTTAAGATCTACTCTACTAATTTTTGGCAACTTTTCTGTATTAAATTTATCGTTAGTTATATTATATTTACGAATAAGATCAGTCAAATAACTTTTTATTGTAAGTACCTACATTTTCAGAACATATTATTTACCATGGAAAAGGAATATACTAGCACACTACCTTTTAAGGATGTTTTAATGTATTGGGTATAGGATAGCTTCTTTCCACTGCTTAAGTATTTATTTTTTTATTCATACTTAATATAGTAACTCAGCAGTGATACCATATTCACCAAGTACCTTGTCGTTTTTTTCAAGTTTTTTACTACAGTTACAATTACCTTCTTCATAATTGGTTTATTCGCTATATTTGGTATTTTCATTTCGCTTTAATCCTAATCCTCTGCGTTTATTATATTTTCAAAATATTTAGCAAATCTTTCTTATTTTTTATTTTTACCTAATAGATTTCTCTAACACTATAGGTGAACCTTAATCTTAACACTATCATCATCATCCAGCCTCAAGAGTCCACTGCTGAACATAGGCCTCTTCCTCATGTTTCCAACCCCGTCTATCTTGCGCCGCTCTTATCCAGTTTTTATTGAGTCTTCTTAAATCGTCAGTCCATCTTGTAGGTGGTCGACCGACGCTTCTCTTGTCTTCCCTTGGCCTCCATTCCAATAACCTCTTTGTCCATCGCCCATCTGTCATTATGGCTATGTGTCCTGCCCATTTCCATTTTAGTCTGGCTATCTTCTCGATAATGTCAGTCACTCCGGTTCTTCTCCTGATGTCTTCGTTGGTTATTGTGTCTCCAGAGTTATTCCTAACATGGACCGCTCCATTCTTCTCTGCGTTTGGTAGCTGCTGCTATTGTTAAGGTAAGTGTTTCTGCTCCGTACGTCAAGACTGGGAGGACGCACTGATCAAATACCTTTCTCTTTAGGCATGTGGGTAGCTCACTTTTAAAAGTTTCTCTCAGTTTTCCAAATGCTGCGCACCCAAGGCCGATTCTTCTCTTCAGTTCATGAGTCTGGTTGTCCCTGCCAATCATAATTTCATGTCCCAGGTATTTATATCTATCTACGAGTTCTATTTCTTTCCCACCGCTACTGATGTTCTGGTTGGGTACCAAATTGGTCATGATTTTTGTTTTCGAGATATTTATATTTAAACCTACACTTTTTGTAGCCACAACGAGTTCCTGTACCATCTCTCTTGCCATACCTAGGCATACCTGCTTAACGCTATAGGTTCATATTATAAAAATATGTGAGAAAACAAAAAAATACGGCGTGTCTCTATTTTCTAGTCCTTGTTTAATTTCTTTCTCACTGATAACCCCACTTCGCATATTTTTTCTTCCATGGTTTGTGTGTTTATGTGAAATACAATACATGTATCTGTTATTCCTAAATATTTAACCTAAATAAGCATTATTTTTTTTTATTAAATAAAAATTCTTTCTTCTTCTTCTTCAAGTGCCCTGTCCGTTGCGAACGTTGACTATTAACATGGCAATTCTGATCTTATTTGCGGCGCTTCTGAATAGTTCGACCGATGTGAGCCCGAACCACTTCCTCAGATTTTGGAGCCACGAGTGTCTTCTCCTGCCTGGCCCTCGCTTACTGTCTATTTTTCCCTGGACAATCAATTGCAGTAGACGGTACTTATCGTGTCTCAATATGTGGCCTAGATATTCAAGCTTTCTTTGTTTAATTGTATTCACGATTTCTTTCTCCTTTCCGATTCTTTGGATTACCTCTGTGTTGGTGACATGTTCGGTCCAGGATATACGAAGAATGCGTCGGTACACCCACATTTCGAATGCTTCTAGTTTTCTCGTGAGCGTCTCCGTCAGCGTCCAGGCCTCCACACCATACAGTAAGATCGGAAAAATGTAGCATTTAACTAGACGTAGTTTTAGGGGAAGAGACAAATCCCTGCTTATGAGGAGCTTTTTCATATTGCTAAATGCTGCTCTAGCTCGTTCTATTCTCGCCTTAATTTCTGTGGCCTGTTCCCATTTTGCATTTACGTTGGTGCCAAGGTACACATAAGATTCTACATGGTCAATTAGTATGTTACTTATCCGTAACTGTCGAGCAGGCTGTTGCTTCCTGCTTATCAGCATCCACTTTGTCTTCTTGAAGTTGAGGCTCAGGCCGTATTCCTCACTAACTGAATAAACTCTTTCCATTACCTGCTGTAATTCGTCTATGGTACTGGCAAGGATCACCGTGTCGTCGGCATATCTTATATTGTTTGTTAACTCGCCGTTTATTTTTATGCCCTCATTTGCATTTTCCATACATTTATTAAATATTTCTTCGGAATAAATATTGAATAGGAGTGGGGATAATATACAACCCAGACGGACACCTCTTTTGATCTGCACACTTTTAGTGAGTTCGTTGCCAATTTTTGCTCTTGCTGTTTGACCCCAGTATAGGTTTGCCACAATTCGAATGTCCTTGTCGTCAATACCTGTCTTTCGAAGAATATCTATCAATTGTTCATGATTGACATTGTCAAATGCTTTTCTAAAATCCACAAAGCACAAATACACGTCCTTATCAACGTCTCTACACCGCTGTATAAGCACCTGGAGAGCGAAAATTGCTTCTCTAGTTCCAAGTGCTTTCCGAAAGCCAAACTGCGATCTATCAATATTTGACTCACATTTATCATATATTCTTCTATGAATGATCTTAGTGAACGCTTTAGTGACATGATTAATCAAGCTTATAAGCCGGTAGTCATCACAGATCTGGGCCTTTGGTTTCTTCGGGATTGTAATAAATGTTGACTGCAGCCAGTTCTCCGGGATTTTACCGCTATTATATATGTTGTTAAAAAGTTCAACTAGATTATCAAGGAACTGTTTGTCTGATTTACATAGGATCTTTAATATTTCGCAGGGTACTGTTACGTAAAAATATGAGTCATAGTTTTAACCTTTAAAACATGTTTTTATTCTAATATGTTGTAGAGTTTACGAGAGGCCTCGATTTACCTGAGCGACCTTCCAGAACCGATGCGAGGGAAATCCAGTTTGCCTTTACCGTTTCGCCATCGAAGGTTTTGGATTTTTCGAGATTAACGGCACTGGTATATAATAACGGAACTTTATTTGGAAGGGACAGTTAATTCTCAAGACCCCGCGCTCGCGAATTTGTTACGTACGGATATAATAAATTATTGTCAGATAAGTTAATATAAATAAAGAAATAAATTAAATCCGTAAGTGTTATAAATATTGAACCTTTTAATAAATTCACAACAAATGGTGTCAGAGTGAGATCGAACATAAATTAGACTTATAATAATAATACAAGTGAATATAAAATAAATTGTGAAAATGGCTACGATTTATGAGCTGACAGTGACTAATTTAAGAAGACATCTCGAAGACAGAGAATTAGCTTTTACCGGAAAAAAGGCGGAGTTAGTCCAACGACTAAAGAACGCTTTGCTAGAAGAAGGACTAGATCCAGAGACTTATATATTTGAAGATGCTGTCCTCTCGTCGATTTCGAAAGTTTCTTCTGATGTAGCCAAAGTTTCTGGTGACATCGCATCATTAGAGAACAAAGTTTCTGACGATATTTCGAAAGTTTCTTCTGATGTAGCCAAGGTTTCTGGTGATGTAGCCAAAGTTTCCGGAGACATCGCTTCGTTGGAAGACAAAGTTTCTAACGAGATTTCTTCGCTGGAAAGCAAAGTCTCTGCTAACATCTCTTCGGAAATCTCTAAAGTCACTTCTGAGATGTCTGCCCTGGACGATAGAATATCTTCATTAAAAAACCAAGTTGCTGCCGATATGTTAGCCTTCGAAGAAAAGATATGGAAAGAGATGGAAAGGAAGATGGAGGAAACAGGGACAGCAGAGAGAGGTAACAATCCGATTACAGTGGAGATAAAAGAAGACGAGACGAAATTTAAGTTGGAGACACGGCCGAAATTTGAAGGAAGTGGAGGTTCTATTCATGTTAAAGTCCCAACTTTCGACGGAAAATCATCATGGAACAACTACATGAAACAGTTCGAATCAGCCGCAAGAGCAAATGGATGGTCTGAAAAAGAAAAGGCTGTAAACCTGACTATCGCCCTTCGAGGAGATGCCTTAGATGTGCTTCAGACCATAGCCGTAGAGGAGACCGATGATTTCGAACAACTGAAGAAGAGGTTAAATATGCGATATGGCCACGAACATTTGGAGCATGTATATCAGTCACAGCTTAAAAATCGTAGACAGAAGAAAGATGAGGCTCTTCAAGAATATGAGGTAGATATTGCCAGATTAGTACGATATGCTTATCCAACAGCTCCCGAAGACATGATGGAAAAATTGGCCGTTCAAACGTTTATTGATGGTCTTCGTGATCATGAAATGCAGAGAACACTGCGATTAGCTCGTCACAAGACGCTGGTTGATGTCCTATCCGCCGCCCTCGAATACGAGTCAGCTACGCAGGCCTCTGGCGGGTACAGTAAAGTTAGGACTGTAAAAGAGGAAGGAGATGAAGATAAACTTGACCAGCTCGTTAATATGATGAAAAGCATGACATACAAGAAAACGAAGACCATCAGATGCTGGAATTGTGGCGAAATAGGACACGTACGAAGCTCCTGTAAGCACCCTAGGTACGACGCAAATCAAGAAACTCACCATCAGGAAAACTAGAACGGGTCAGCCTTAGGGGGGCAGCTTCGACCCAGAACTTTTCCAAAGACCCTCTCATACTAATAGCTTCTTTGAAATGTCGTGAAGATAGTGTATATGTAGATGGAGACATAAATGGTAAAAAGCATACGTTCTTGGTGGATACCGGAGCGACCAGAACCATTATACGCCCGACAGTTATAAACAGCCGAAAGAAACTGTTACCAACGAGGTTACGACTTCGGACCGCTACAGGTGAAAATGCCAACATTCATGGAGAAATCCAGGTACAATTGGGAATTGGGGCAGAAAAGTTTGTCCATACTGTTATAGTTGCCGACATCGAAGAGGATGTTATATTAGGAATGGACGTAATGAATATGCATGGATTCCAATTGGATTTTAAGAATAAGGTAATCAAAGTTGGCAACGAGGAGGTATTTCTCCATCCACATAATGACAACACTGTGCAAGCAGCCATTACAGAAGATACAGTCGTGCCTGCGAGAAGCGAAACGATCATAGTAGCGCGACTACAGGGAATTGTAGACGAAGGGAGACCTGTTATGATGGAGCCTTGGAACCACGACGATGAGGTTGGCCGTGGAATCATAATTGGAAAGGAATTGGTGACTTCGGCTAAAGAAATTCCTGTGAGACTTATCAATGTCAACGACTACCCAGTGACCATAAAGAAAGAGACAAAAGTAGGAACTTGTGTACCTGTGACATCCATAATTCGTCAGGCGACAACATCTGATAATTCCAACGACAAATTCGACCAAATGGTTGCAGTTGCAGGACAGTCTCTAAATCAGATGGAGAAAAGGAAATTAAGGGAATTTCTTCGGCAGTATCGTGATATTTTCGTACCGAAAGGAGGAAAGACGGGAAGAACTACCGTTGTTAAGCATAAAATTGATACTGGTAATGCTAAGCCAATTCGTCAAACAGCTCGACGATTACCACAGGCGAAGAGAGAGGAAGCTGAAACGATTGTTCAGGAAATGAAGAAAGACGGGGTGATAGAACCTTCTACGAGTCCATGGGTCTCTCCGGTGGTCCTGGTTAAGAAGAAAGATGGAACGACGAGGTTCTGTGTGGATTACCGTTTGCTGAACAACGTTACCAAGAAAGATAGTTATCCTCTGCCTCGGATCGATGACACATTGGACACATTGGCTGGAAGTAAATTGTTTTCTACTTTAGATTTGAAGTCTGGATACTGGCAGGTAGAAATGGACCCAGTCGATAAAGAAAAGACAGCCTTCACCACAGGATCTGGATTGTGGCAATTCAACGTTATGCCATTTGGACTTTGTAATGCTCCTGCGACATTTGAGAGGCTTATGGAAAATGTGTTGAGAGGGTTATCTTGGAAAACATGCCTGGTTTATTTAGATAACATAATCGTCTTGGGGGAGACATTCGAAGATCATTTGAGGAATTTAGAAAACGTTTTTAATCGACTTAAAGCTGCCCAATTGATGCTAAACCCCAAGAAGTGCCAGCTATTTCAAGGTAAAGTCAATTATCTGGGTCATATAGTCAGTAAAGAAGGAGTGGCCGTGGATAAGGGAAAAATCGATTCCATTAAGGAATGGCCAAAACCAACTGACAAACATCAAGTGAGAAGTTTTCTTGGACTATGTACTTACTACCGGAGGTTTATTAAGAAGTTTGCAGATATCGCTAAGCCATTAACGCGACTTACAGAGGAAGCAAGAGAATACCGCTGGGATATAGACTGCCAAAATGCCTTTGAAACGTTGAAAAAGCATTTAATAACAGCACCAATTTTGTGGTATCCACTGCCAGAAGGAGAGTTCATCTTAGATACGGATGCAAGTAACGTGGGAATTGGAGGAGTGCTGTCTCAGATTCAAGGAGGACAGGAACGAGTCCTCGGATATTTTAGTAAAGTCCTTTCAAAACCTGAGCGGAATTATTGCGTCACGAGAAGAGAACTTCTAGCAGTAGTTAAATCAGTAGAGCACTTCTACCAATACCTCTATGGCAGAAAGTTTCTAATCCGAACCGACCATGCCGCCCTTAAGTGGTTGATGCAGTTTAAGAATCCAGAGGGTCAGATAGCCAGGTGGATCGAACGACTCCAAGAATACGATTTTAAGATTGAGCACCGGGCCGGAGTTAGCCACAGAAACGCTGATTCTCTTTCCAGAAGGCCATGCCCAGCAGAGTGTTCCCACTGCAACAAAACGGAATCCAAGGAAGCAGCAGTGCTAAGAACGACGATTGTCAACGACGACTGGACGCCTACTAAGATAAGGGAAGAACAAGAGAGAGATCCAGTTATACAGAAAATCCGAAAATGGAAAGAGGAAAACCGTCGACCACCTTGGCAGGAAATATCAAACCTATGCTCAGTAGTTAAGACGTATTGGGCCCAGTGGGACTCATTTATCATCGAAGATGGCTTGCTCAAACGAGTCCTGGAAAATGATGACGGTTCAGAGAAGAGAAGACAGTTGGTGATCCCAAAGAGCAGAATAGCCGAAGTACTTCGTCAGTTAGGCCGTTTGAAAGAATAGCTTTGGACATTGCAGGGCCATATCCAGAAAGTGAAAATGGGGGCAAGTACATGTTGGTAGTAATGGATTACTTCACTAAGTGGGTCGAGATTTACGCACTTCCAGACCAGAAGGCCGCCACCGTTGCAGATAAGTTGATCCAAGAATATATCAGCCGATTTGGAGTGCCTTTGGAGATCCATAGTGACCAAGGCAGGAACTTCGAAAGTGATCTATTCCAAGGAATATGTGATAGACTAGGCATGAAGAAAACAAGAACTACCGCGTATCATCCGCAATCGGATGGTATGGTAGAACGAATGAATAGGACAGTTGGCAAGTATTTGACAAAGATGGTGTCCGATCATCAGCGAGACTGGGACCAATACCTTCCGTTCTTCACAATGGCCTACAGATCTGCTGTTAACGAATCAACGGGCCAGACACCAGCCAGAGTCCTATTCGGACGCGAAATGCGACTACCTTGTGATCTAGAATTTGGGTGTCGACCTGGAGAAGATGTAGCAGGTGAAGATTATGTGATCGAATTACGAAGAAGAATGGACGATGTACATGAGTTGGTCCGTTCCCACCTTCAGATCGCTAGCGACCGAATGAAGAAACGGTACGATACACAAGCCGAAAAGGGTTGCTTTAAGAAGAACGACAAAGTATGGCTGTATAATCCCAAGAAGCGAAAAGGTTGTTCTCCCAAATTGCAGCAGTTTTGGGAAGGTCCATACCTCATCATGGAGAAGATCAACGATGTCATCTACCGAATAAGCAAGATTCCGAGGGGAAAGCCGATGATAGTACACCATAACCGGTTGGCATCTTTCGAAGGTGACCACGACGTAGATGAAGAAGTGGAAGTAAACCAAGTCCAAGATGTGTCTGACCTCACGTTTGAGGAATTCATGGGTGCCTATGGAGGTACCGGTAAAGCGAGACATGGTATTACCACTGAAGAAAAGCAAGATCTACTCGCGCTCCCCGATGACTACTCGCTGGCCCTTACCATCCCGGCCAGTATCAAAGACGCACCAGGGTTGGCATCCGTCTTTCGAAGGAAGTTTGGTCGAGTTGCAGAACTTCAATGCCAAGTGCCAGCTCCCGGTAAAACCTTGAAACTCCAAGATGCATCACGTTACCTTTTCTACCTGGTAACAAAAGACACTGCCCGTGACCAACCTACCTACCGAGATGTATGGGAAGCCTTACTTCAATTGAGAGGGCACGTACTAGAGTCGGACGTGCAAAAGTTAGCCATGCCAAAGTTGGAGTGCCGCCAATTAGATTGGAGAGTTATCCGAAATATGGTGGAGGAGATCTTTAAAGACACCGAAGTCCAGGTGTTAGTCTGTTGCAATCCGCATAGTTACTGGTGCGGAGAGAAAACCGTCCCTTGTCATTTTTATACAACTGGAAGTTGTAAAAGAGGGTCCAGTTGCCGATACCAGCATACCGTTCCAGTTCTAGTCCCAACAAGGTTCCAGGAGGAACCATCTTTTGAGAGGGGGGCAATGTTACGTAAAAATATGAGTCATAGTTTTAACCTTTAAAACATGTTTTTATTCTAATATGTTGTAGAGTTTACGAGAGGCCTCGATTTACCTGAGCGACCTTCCAGAACCGATGCGAGGGAAATCCAGTTTGCCTTTACCGTTTCGCCATCGAAGGTTTTGGATTTTTCGAGATAACGGCACTGGTATATAATAACGGAACTTTATTTGGAAGGGACAGTTAATTCTCAAGACCCCGCGCTCGCGAATTTGTTACGTACGGATATAATAAATTATTGTCAGATAAGTTAATATAAATAAAGAAATAAATTAAATCCGTAAGTGTTATAAATATTGAACCTTTTAATAAATTCACAACAGTACATTGTCCGGACCTGCTGACTTCTGCTGCTGATTGTTTTTTAGTGCTGCAATGGCATCTTCTATCTCCGATTTAAGGATTGAAGGTCCTGTTTCTCCTTCTCCATATAGGTGATCATCAGTCCTGTCAGATGCAAATAATTTTTCTATGTATGATTTCCATGTTTCTAAGATCGTTGATGGCTCCGAGATAAGATTTCCATCGCCATCTTTTATGCTGTTTGGTGACTTATTGAATTTCCTCTTGTTTGTCATTGATTTTATTTTTTTTGTGCATATTGTAACTGTCGTATTTTCGTTCGTATTGTTCTATTTCCCTGCATTCGTTGGAAAACCATTTTTCTTTGGCTTCTCGAATTTTCGTTCTTATGATTTTGTGGATCTGCTGGTATTTTTCTTCATTTTTATTCTTGAATTTACGTCTTTCATCCATCATATCCATTATCTCATCAGACATCCATTCGTTCTTCTTTCGTCTGTCACGCTTTAATAGAGTCGCGCATGTTGTTTGGATTGCTTCCCTCGATTTATCCCATCTCTCTATTATGTCCGACGTGTTCTCGTTAATGTCGTTTATTTTCTTTCCTAGTTGTTCTCGTACTTTTATTTCGGTTTTTGGGTTAGTGAGTTTCTTAATATCAATTGTGTTTAAATTAGATCTTTTCTCGAGCCGTTTTACTCTCATGACCATTCTGCATACCAACAGATTGTGGTCCGTAGGAACATCGGCACCTGGGTACGTTTTTGATGATTTTATCATGTTTTTATATCTTGTTGGTACTGCTATATAATCTATCTGATTCCTTATGATGTTGTCAGGTGAGTCAGCGGGGGATTTCCATGTGTAAAGTCGACGTTTGGGGAGCTTGAAGAGTGTATTACTTAATAGCAGGTTATATTCCTGGCAAAAGCATATAAGTCTATCACCTCTATCGTTTCTCTCTCCTAGGCCGAAGTTACCCACGATCTCATTCACCTTGCCTCTGCCAACCTTTGCGTTAAAATCTCCCATCACAAAAATTCTTTCCTCGTGTTTATTCTTATTTTTTTTTATTACATATTGATAATTTTATTAATAAAACAATTTTATTACTCATATTAAAAAATATTTTAGAATACTAATTTCCCCAATATGAAATTCTAAGATTTTATCTCATACACAAATACAGAAAAACATTGTTTTTTCCAATGCTTATGCGTATATTATTTGCTTTATATTATATATATATATATATATATATATATATATATATATATATATATATATATATATATATATATATATATATAAATTTTGGCGATATAATACCAACTATTCCATTTAAAAAAGATTTTAATGAAATTAATTTGTACCCGCCACTGTATTATTATAATTTCTGCCATAGAATTTTTAATATAAATTCTTTACTCACATTGTATAACCAATATACTGAATTAAAAATTGTTGATTACAATAAAAATCGATAGTAAGTTTATCTCGTTTTATTGATAATTCTGATCGTCAATGATAAGCGGTTTTAGGATAAAATTATCTGCTAATAAATTGCTGATACGATTCTAGTTATTGTAACATCTTTTGTATTTATTTTTTATAATTATTTCGTTACTTGAGGTCGGTTTATACCACTTTAATTTTAGCTTAACTAATGTCTTTCTTTTCCAATTTACCTAGCTCTTCCAATTTTTTGTTTTCTCCATTAAAACCAACTTCTTTTTAATATTCTTCGTTGATTTTTTCTAGTTACTTGGTTATTATTATTGTAAACCTTTATCTAACTAATCTTTTGTTTCTATTAGTTGTGCATGTGTTTTGGTTGCGTATATTGATCCTTGTTAATTTAATATTTTATGAGTGAGAGTACCTTAAAAATAATCCCACACTTCGAATTCTGTTTTACTTCAACATTCGTATGACTATTTTAAAAGTATTTTATCAGTTAGCCGCTATCTTTCTTTTTTTCTTACTGTTCCAAATAGGCATGCATGCCTATTATTCTCTCTAAGCTTTAGAAATTGCAACATCGTTTTCTTGGTCTTCCCATCCATCTTCTTTTAGCTGCTGACTTATTTCTATAGCTTTCCTTACTACTACATTCTTAATTACGCCCATAAAACTTTTCTGTCCCTTTCTTGGTTTTTTCGGCGCTTATACCCTAGTTAATCTGCTACTTTTTGGTTTATTCTAATCCTGACTATGACTATCCTTTACTGGATCTAAACATTCTTCTATTATATCTATATATCCCTTTCTAATTATGAATGGCTCTTTTTTTGGTTTCTGATCTCTTGGTACACCACTTACTATTAATATAAAATCTCCAATGGCTGCGGATCATTTTTCCTACTTCTTCGCCTTGTGTATTGCCATGTCAATGGTACATTAATTTAATTATTTCTTTACTTCCCAGTCTCTCTATTCCATGTAACTATCAGTCATTTTTTTTCAATTCGCCGTGCCTTTTCTCGCATGTGTCATAATTTTCATCAAGTTTCGAGGTTTTTATGTTTATCCTCAATATTTTTTATGTCACCGTTCAGCTTCATTTCTTGCTATTTGCCTATCTCAATTACATTTCAGCATTATGATTCTTTCGATGGCATCTTCGATCCTGGTTTAGACTTGGTTAGTAGGGTGGTGAAAACTGAGAGAGTTAAAAGTCATTGTAGGGGTGTACAGATTGTGGCGAATGAAGGTGTGCTTTACCTTAGTTTGAATTTAGAGCAAAATCTCGGAAAATCCTAGAAAGACTGATAAAAAATGTTGGTGAATTGAGAGCAAGTACAAGGAAAGCAAGTTTGTTGTGTTCGGTGGTGCAGTTTAATAATCTTGAAGTATATGCATAGATAGAAGTTTTTAATCTCGAGTGGTATGCCTTCAAAATTAGAGGATTCCAGAGCAAAGAACTTCTTAGGTTTTATAGTGGTTATGTCTATAGTATACCAGAATCATACCATAATTACAAGACAATTAGAAACGAAACACATGCACTTATAAGAAAATAAAAAAATAAGAACTGGGGACGCTTTTCGAAAGAAATAGAACATGATTTTTACGGTCTGCAAAAGAGGTAAAAGAACTAATAGAACCAAAACACATAGAAAAGGATACGTGGATTGACTATCTAAAAAGCTCTATGCAGAAGAAGAACAAACGACGCTAGAACCGGAAATACCAAAAATTACCACAAATGAAGCACTTAATATAAATGTACAGGAAGTTCGGAAAATACTTGAAAATCTTCTTCTTCTTCTTTTTCGTGCGCCTAGGATTACTCCTGTTTGTCTGCCTCTTATTCTGTTTCATTCGTTGTTGACTGTACATTATTTTTTAACCTTTTCACAGCCTTCCAACGGGTCTTCTGCTATACGGCTTGTTGTTTTTACAGATGTTCGCTAATCTCTCTTGAAAATCTGAACAACAGAAAAGCAGCAGGTCAAGACGAGATACCAAACGAATTACTGAAATATTGTGGAACAGCAATGACACAACAATTAACAACATTAATTAACAAAATTATAAACTACAATAAAATACCGGAAGAATGGAGAAGGAGCGAACTATTTCTACTATTCAAAAAAGGAGATAAAAATAGGCAGAAAATTACAAAGGTAGAAACTTGTTAAATACTACGCTAAAACTTACAACTAAAATTTTACAAGTTTTAATAAATCAGAGGATAAGTTTAGCAGATGAACAACAGGGTTTTCATAGTGGAAGATCGTATTCAAATGCAATATTCGTTATAAAACAAATTACTGAGAAATAAAGAAAGCGTTTGACAGAGTAAGACTTACAAATGTAATCTATCTTCTGTGTAATAGAAAAGTTCACCTAAATATTATAAAAACTATCGAAAACATCTACCAAAACAACAAAATGGAAGTCAGAATAGATGAACAACTTACAGAACCTATAGAAATAGGCAGCGGAATAAGACAAGGGGATTATTAAGTCCCATGCTCTTCAATTTGATCATGGATAAAATCATCAAAAGCGTTAACAAAGGAAGAGGATACAGAATGGGCAATAAAGAAATAAAAATACTGTGTTATGCAGAAGACGCAATATTGATAGCCCAAGATTAAGATAGTCTGCAAAGACTAAGCAAGACCCGACACAGCCACAATGCAAAGGCTACTGAAAACGGCAGAGATAAGAGTACTGAGAAGAGTTATTACAAGAAAAACGCTAAAAGATCGAAATAGAAGTGAAGACATTAGAAGAAAATGTAACATACAGTGTATAAATGAATGGACACACAATAGAAAAAAAGAATGGAATAACCACACAAGCAAAATGGAGGAGATCCGTGTCGTCAAAATAGCAAGAGATAAGTCACCGATCGGCAGAAGAAGTATCGGACTTCCGCGCAAAAGATGAAGCGACAACCTTCCATAGAGGTATTATTCCGCCAACGAACAAGTAGAATTGCTTATAAAGAGAAAGAAGAAGAAGATGTGTACAGTGGTTACTATGTGTTACAGATGTGTTGACAGGGCTGTCTGAAGTGTCACCGATAAATGTAATACTTGAGATAAGGACGGATAATTGAACATAAAAACAAATAAAAGGGAAAACACTTAAGACATAGATTCAGCAATGAACGAAAGGCAGTGAAGATGGACGTAAGAGACATAAGGCTAACTGAAGCATACATCTCAGCACTAATTAAAAAAAATATGATTGGTAAGAAAAAAACTGACTTGTCTGATCATTGCTAATGAGGGTATGAAGACACTGCGAAGCATTTTGTTTGTAGACTAAGCTAGATTAGAGCTATAATCTAGCCAAGACAAAGTATGAAAGATGTTTAGATAAGAGGCTAACAGTCAGTGCAGGTTAAACTGAGAGGAAGTGAGAAACTGAAGCAAAAACTTTGTAGTATACTTGGGTAAAGTGGTAGAATGCACGTAATGTTGAGTGATGTTCACCCAAGTATCCCAAGTATTGTAAGAGAGGCTAAAACGCAGAAGTTAAAATAAACAGATTACATGCAAAGAGAACCAGATCACCGATAGCCTAACCTAGCATAGTAGTCTATCCAAAAAGAAAGAAGACTAACAGGACGACCACAAATCAGAAAAAAGGACAACACAGCTAAAGTTGTCAATACCATGGACTTAGAGATGGAAAAAGACCTCATGATGAACAGCAACGAATGGAAGTAGTACAGATAGATAGTACAGTCAGCGCAAATCCTAAATGTATTGTAGGGATACAGAGCAAATAATTAAAACAGATGTTGAGTGGACGAAAAAATGAAAAGTACTATTCTTTAGATTTTTCAATATGTCGTTCTTATTGTGTAGAAGTTTTTAATAGGTGAAAATTGCAGACTAACATCCTATATAAATATAATCCTGTATAAATCGGTTGGAGTCTTTTGAAGATCTTCTTCTATGTGCGCAAAAAATATCAAAAATCCCTAGTTCGCTAAAATTTGAGGAACATTATCCTTAAAGGTTTTTAATTATACGATCAAGAAAATGTATTGGTTAATGGGAAGACATTCCTCTCTATCCATAAATAATAAACTTCCAATCTATAAACAAATACTAAGACCAGTATGGACCTATGGCTGCCAACTCTGGGGCTGTGCCAAGCCTAGTAACATCAAAGTTATCCAGATATTCCAGAATAAAGTGCTGAGGAACATCGTAGATGCGCCTTGGTACGTTAGGAACAACGACCTTCACCGGGACCTCAAGATGGAAGACGTCAATCAGATAATCAAGAAATTTGCAGGGAGCCATGAACAACGATTCCATCATCTTGTAAACGTCGAGGCTATCCAGCTCCTCGACAATACGAACCTAGAGAGAAGGCTCAAAAGAACAAAGCCTTTTGAACTGGTATAATGAGTGAGTGAAAAGCAGAGTAAAGTGTTGTGCGAGTATGCATGCTAAATTTAATGCTAGTTATTAGAAATAATAGGAAAGATACAAGTGAGTAGACACCTAATTTTAAGATTTCATTAGTAATTTAAGTTAGAAACCAATTGATAATTGGTCTTACTGACCAGATTTTAATGTAAGTACACTTCTGTGTCTTAAGTAAATTGAATATTTTTCATTCTACAGTCATCATAAAATAGTTCATTAGGACATTACAATCATGGAAACTTCATATCAAGGAATATGGAATCGCGAAAATATGAGGGTTGACTACTGTCCAAGATTGTTCTGGATACCCACATGCTAGAAAGACGTAGATATAAAAAAAAATTCTTTAGTGATAAGTATCAAATATTGTATTTTTTTATTTTTGTATTATTGTGTGTTTTCTCCGTATTTTTTTATATGTGTATATATTTTTGAAGTTATACTTCTATACGCACGGTCGGCGTTGGAAATTTGCATGAGAGTGAATCTGTGAAACCATTACATATGTAAGATAATGAGTAAGAGAGAGACAGAAGATATATTTTCTCTCTCTTCCTCTCTAGAGAATAAAAATGTCACTTTTGTATTTAATATTATATAATATTATATATATATATATATATATATATATATATTTATATATATATATATATATATATATATATTTATATATATATATATATATATAATATTGTATATATATATATATATATATATATATATATATAATGAACCAGACGTATTTGCTGACAATAAAAGAGTACACGTTTCATTTTTTATTGCTGCAAACCCACTATTTAACGTTTACTTCTTTATATATATATATATATATATATATATATATATATATATATATATAATATTATATATAATATAATATGTATTAATATTATTATTTATGTGATATATTTTGTATTATTTAAAATTAAACGTTTATAATTATTTCAGGCTTTTGTATTTCAAAATAATCACTGTTTTACCGAGAACTGTCAATTTTGATATCCGTTAGTGTCATGTCTAATTGGCAAATCGTTTACGTGTTTGGTTCATACGCTGGTGGTTGTGAGTTCGAATCCCAATTATGAATTTCCTTTTTTTATTTTTGAAATATTTAAAAACCTCACGTTAGTCTTATTAAATATATGTAATATACGCAAAAAACATAAATTTTAAAATAAAATGAAAATTTACAACATAATCCGAGTTGTTGGTTTTTTATTTTTATCTTCGTAAAGTAAGTTTATGTATATTGGCAGTTTTAAATACTTATGAATATTACATTTTAATTTATATTGTATTATTATATTGAATTATGTTGCAGTGTATTTATTGTATTGTAATTTTTATATTATTAACAAAATAAACAATGAATTTTACTGCAGAGTATGTGTAAAATTTTTTTTTGCATTCAACTCCTTTTATACATATATAAAAATAAAAATATATATTTTCATTAAAATATTGATACAATCATTCATTTACTATACTCCTATTACAGGTCAAATGTTTATATACAGCAAACGATGTATGAACGCGTGTATAGAAGTACTAGAAGTAGTGGGACGCGTGTCCCACTGGACTGCCACACTCATAATGCCTTAATTCATATTTTGGCTAAATTTATATTTTTTTTACTTATATATCTACAACTACTTACATTAAAACTTTTCTTTTCTATAAACGATCAATATTAGCTTGTCTTCAAAGCTATCTTAAAAACTAGAGTTGATACGGAAAAAATAGACATTTTTGAAATTAGAGCATCAAAAAAAATTAGCTTCTGCTTCCCTGATACCAAAATGAGGCTGTTGATCTGAATAAATGATAAACGTAAAAATGCTTAGATGACAAAATATTCCTTGGAGAAATACAGATAACGACTTATACGATACAGTACTAGTAACAAATATTTCTTGAAATATTTGCGTTACTCATTTTATAGATATCTTTGTGATCCAACAGGCAACAATTTACGAACCAATCATATCCCAATTTGCCACTATTTATATCCAAAACATCGTTTGGCACTAAATCCTCCGGCTTCCAGTTTCCGATATCCGATTCTGAACTACTGCTCGTCCGCCTGAACTTCAAATTGCCGTTACCAGCCACCACAGCCGTTATTAAATTTTACATGAAGTAGGGTGATGCAATAAATCACCATAGAATTAGGAATTACTGGCCCACATTTTCACGTACCGAATATTTTTTAAATTTAATGCAGACTCGAGTGTACATTGCGAAACGGAATGGTTTGGAAAATCGGGAAAGTATCGCTCCTGTAGAGGTTGAGGAAATTCGCATATTTTGCTTGATAAATACGTTAGAACTCTGTTCTAGGAAACAATAAATTTCATGGACTTATGTTTTCTTTGAAACAGTACACGTAAGATTTAGCTCTAATATTTAGTGGAAAGGAGGATTTAAAATCATAAACAATATCAAGCACGACTTATAATTTAAAATAAAAGCAGATGAAGGAGGTCTACCATATACTTTCTTTTATCAGTGTACATTAATAAGTTATACGCTCATGGAGAAAAATATGGAATACTTATTATCGTAAATATATTCAATATAATGGGTTCATGTTACCAAAACACGTTTTTTTAAAGAAAACTTTATTTAACAAGTTTTAAACGAATAATTTAAAAAATTAAAACGGTTGTTTTATTGTTTTTATGCGCATTGCATATATGGCACCGTCCACTCTTCTAAATGATCCCTCATCAGGGAGAAACTTAATTCAAGTAAGAATTGTCTCCTTCTTTGTGGCGACATATTCGGCTTAGTGCAATTATAAATAACTTCGGAATGTATTCCAGCTAAATCTAGTATGCAAAAAAATATTGCTAATGGCCATCTTCTGGTAATTCTTTGTGTCGTGTAGGAAGCACATTTTTGATCAACCGTATCGACGCCACTTTTTGTTTTATTGTATTCTAAAACCATTACTGGTTTTCCTGTATCTTCGTCTATTTCGTCTGTATCGATCATGGTAGAGAGCAATACTACAGCTTTATTTCTTTTAGGAACATATGAAACTAGGGACATATTATCTTCTTCTTCTTCTTATGGTGCCGTGCACCTATAGTGCGTTGGCGAATTATCTTAAGGTCAGACGTCTGTCTTTTGCGGCATGCAAAAGTTCGCCAGTGTTAGTTACGCCTGTCCAGTTCTTTATATTTCGCAGCCACGACATTTGTTTGCGACCTACTCCTCTCTTGCCCTCAATCTTTCCTTGGATAATTAGTTGAGGGATTGCGTATTTTGCGTATTTGCAGTATTTGCTCTTCTTAGGACTTCCTCGTTTCTCACCCTATCTGTCCATGGTATGCGGAACATTCTTCGCAAGGTCCACATTTCGAAGGCTTCCAACTTGTTAATGGAAGATATTTTCAACGTCCATGTCTCCATGCCGTATAACAATATGGACCATACATAGCACTTAACCATTCTGTAACGGAGATTGAAGGACAGATTGCGGTTACAAAGTAGCGGTTTAAATTTAAGAAAAGCTTGTCTTGCTTGTTCGGTACGGCATTTTATTTCTTGTTGAGGATCCCATTGGTCATTCACCATCATTCCCAAGTATTTGAATGTTTTCACTTGCTCGATATTATCTTGAAACCCGAATATTGAAGATCCAATAGCTCGCAGTTTATTCGGAAGAAATTGGCGAGGAAGTTCTTTTTTGTTTTTCTTCAAGGTGCCAATAACTGTCAGGCCATTTTGCATGAGATAATCAACTAAAGGATATCTAGTATAATAATTATCCATAGCTATATTTCTTTTGGAGTTTTTTTATGGGAGAAACTAAACGCTGTACTATATCGAATGTTTTAACTGAACATTTGTACGGTCCGTTTTTTTGTATTCCACAATATATCTCGAAATTCCATGTATAGTAAGACCTGATATCGCAAAGTGCATACAGTTTAATGCCATATTTGGCTGGCTTTTGTGGCATGTATTGTGCAAAGCCACATCGTCCTCTATAAGGGTGAAGCATTTCATCTACAGGTTGTTTCAAAAAAAGGTAACCTTGTTTCTAGGGTAGGAAAAAAACTGGAAAAATAATTGGGGTTTGCTTACTAAAAAATTTTTATAACGCCATCCGTTTTCAAGATACAGGGCGTTGAAGAAAAAAAAATTACGCATTTTTTACGATTTTGCCGAAACTACTGGCAACATTGTAATGAAATTTTATACGAATATGTTTTGGAAGCTGATACATCCCACGAATTTGTTTTCATATCTGATTCTCATAGAGGGCGCTAGTTACACGGATCGTACTAAGTATTAGTCAATATAACTTTTTTAAGAGTATAATTATTAATCAAAATTTCAAGTAAACTTAAACATCATTCAATTTTACACGAAAAAGGTACTCTTGGTAAAACTCGATACTGTGTACCGTTTTCGGAATATTTTGATTTGAAAATTATGAAGTAATAATTGATGCTTGTAGTAATAAAAAGTTCTAATAGGTATACCTCTATTTTCTCCAAGTGTGCCATGGAAATCTGACATTTATTGATTGTTATGACAATAAATCAACAATAATTCGAGTTTTGAAAGCTTGTTATTTGTAAAATCAAATCAAAATGTACTCAAATGTTGAATACACTGACGTCACTGACATATTATTAACCTTAGGCGAATGTTTAGGATGTTCTAGTGCAGCTGTGACACGTTATGCAGAAAAGTTTCCTAGAAGAAACTTACCAAGTAAAAAAACATTTAGAGCCGTTGAACGACGTTGTCGAGAAACTGGGAATATGAGACCAAATAAAATAAATTCTGGTAGACCAAGAACAACAAGAACAATTAATAAAGAAAATAATATTTTAAATTTACTTGATCAAGATCCAACAGTTAGCGTAAGGAATATGGCAAGACAAACAACTACTTCTTCTTCAAGTACTTGGCGGATACTGAAAAAACAGCAATTACATCCTTATCATTACAGACAAGTCCAAGAGCTCTTGCCAGATGATCTACCGGTTAGAGTGGATTTTTGTGAAACATTGCAACAAAGGACAGCCCACAATCCAAATTTTTTAAAACGCATTCTTTTTACGGACGAGACCACCTTTACGCGACAAGGTATGTTTAACTCCCATAATGCACACTACTGGTGTGATGAGAATCCACAAGTCAAAAGGGTATCACATTACCAACACTCATTTAAACTTAATGTTTGGGCAGCAACTTTAGGTAACAAATTAACAGGTTATCATATTCTACCTGGAAATTTAAATGGTGATATGTATCTTGATTTTTTAAACAATTCCTTATTCGAGATATTAGAAGATTTAACGCTAAACGATCGAAGACCTTTATTTTTTATGCACGATGGAGCTCCACCACACTTTGATAGAAGGTGTCGTAATTGGTTGTGTAATCATTTTCCGAATCGATGGATTGGTAGAGGTGCAGAAGCTCCGATTCATTGGCCTCCTCGGTCATGCGATTTTAACCTTTTGGACTACGCAGTTTGGTCGTATATTAAGGAAAAAGTCTATGCTACAGAGGTAAATTCACGCCAAGAATTGGAAGAAAGAATTCAACGTCAATTTAATGACATCATAGCTGATCCCCTACCGTTTAGAAGATTAATGGAATCTTTAGAAAAAAGAATAGACTTGTGTATTCGCAAAAACGGAGGGCATTTTGAACACTTACTGTAATTGAATTTTATTTTATGTTCTTAGTCATTAATTTAATTTTCTTCTTGTGAGTTTTGTTTAATTACTAACTATTTTATACCAGCATCAATTATTACTTCATAATTTTCAAATCAAAATATTCCGAAAACGGTACACAGTATCGAGTTTTACCAAGAGTACCTTTTTCGTGCAAAATTGAATGATGTTTAAGTTTACTTGAAATTTTGATTAATAATTATACTCTTAAAAAAGTTATATTGACTAATACTTAGTACGATCCGTGTAACTAGCGCCCTCTATGAGAATCAGATATACAAACAAATTCATGGGATGTATCAGCTTCCAAAACATATTCGTATAAAATTTCATTACAATGTTGCCAGTAGTTTAGGCAAAATCGTAAAAAATGCGTAAAATTTTTTTTTCTTCAACGCCCTGTATCTTGAAAACGGATAGCGTTACAAAAATTTTTTACTAAGCAAACCCCAATTATTTTTCAGTTTTTTACCTACCCTAGAGACGGGGTTACCTTTTTTGAAACACCCTGTATAGTGACGTATTTTCCCAAACAGTAATTACTCATACAATTATTCAGAAAGTCTCTGTACTTCTAATAGCAGCTAATTTATCATTTTGTTCGCGATCTTTTCGTGTCCCAACATCATCGAAACGAAGAGCACGAAGGAAAAAGAGGAATCTTTTGTAACCAAATGCAGCTGTAGTCCGTATCATACCGGCTCCGTCCTTTGCCCATATTTTTTGAACGTTTCCATGATTTCCTTTTTTTTTACTGCAAGAATAAATAAGATCCCAAACAAAGCTTTTATTTTATTACGAGAGGTTAATTTGCAATTTCTGTCTCTCTGGCAAGATAAATTATTTGCTCTTCTGTTGTTGATATATATATTAGTGCAAGTAACAATACTGTCAATCATAGCTGGAGTTATCAATAAAAGAAACGAATCTAATGGATTCAATATGTTTTTTGCATTACCTTTTGGTCGAGGAACTTCTTTCATAATATTTTTTGCTCTGGTTTTATTGCCATAAGCTATTGTGGTACTTTTCCAAATTGTTGGTTCATCCTTGCCTATATAAAATTGGTAATCACCATCGTCTAGCTCCTGTAACGGACATATATCATCGTTATCATCGTTACCAGATAGTTCCGATTTGCTGTTGTAATTATCATTTTCAATAATATCTTGTTCTTCACCTGAATCACTATAATCAACAATATCTTCGTCAAAATCAGACAAATTTTCCGCAATCTCTTGCAAATCAATCTCTGTCAAATACTTAATTGGCCCTTTTGCACCTTTAAAATGACAAAAAGTACATCAATTAATTTAAGTGCTAAAAACTGATTTGACTTGACTAAAACAAATTTTACTTACATGGCAAGCTACGCTGCGGTACGGAATGCCGCAATTGAACAACTTCCACTTCAATGGTCAATATCAAACTGATACAACACTTTAGGAATAAAATGCGACATCAGCAGGTAATATTTTATATCTAAATAAACAGTACCGTATACGAAATAATATTGGTAAAAATTATTAAAATATTAAAATTGCGGCACGGAGGGCACGGAGGGCCGCTGAGTGACACCGGAGGGTTAAAGAAGTACATCGAGGAGAATGTTCCACCTAATATAGATGAGCTGTACTTAAACAGTGACAACTAAACAGGACAAAATAAAAGTCAGGCGATTATTAGGTTTTTAATGCAACTTACAGATAGTGGAAGATTCAAAACAGTTGTCTATCGAATTCCAAAAAGGGGAAGTGTACTGTGGATTTAGTGGAAGATGCAGATGTTTTCGACTTACAAAGTTGGTGGTCCAAATTTTACAAGAAATATACTGTTTCAGAAGAAAGTAAAATTGAGAAAAACAAAAAAAGGAAATGTTTACTACTATTTCTTTCTACCACGAATTTACTTGCGAAAGATTTTAAAAGGGGTGGTTGTTATATTTGATTTTATAGGTGGATTTCTTAAGAAAACCTTTAAATTATTATCTAACCCGATGTGTATTGCTGAGCCATCCCTTCCTCATTAGCAAGAAAAACTTATGAAGTAAAGGTACCAATTCACCAAGAGAAAATTAATGACTTAAAGAAACTTTTGCGGTACGTCCCTCAAGAACACGAGTGGTTTTACAATGAGCTTGCCCAATGGCCTACGGTTAATGGGAATTAATTTTAGCTAATTGTATTGTCTTAGAACTTTTTTAATAAAGTAACATTCATTTTAACTAAACAAGGTGTAAATTCATCCATTAATCAAAACTTTCCCCGTAAAACAAGACTTTTGTTTATGAAAGGCTTTTGTCAACTATTTTCAATAATAAAAAAAATACAATAATAATATTAAAAGGTGTAACTAACACGATTTATTTTCAGTTTTAAGGTCCTTAATATGTTTCGAAAAATCAGAAAAGTATAAAATGTTTTTTCATAAAACTAAACAGTTTTTTGTTGTTTCGCAAAGTTTACATTTTGTGACAAGAGGCCTTTTATAAATAAGCGATTCCTATATTGCATTTTGTTTTATCATATTTGCTAATATATTATTTAAGAATTAATTAAAAATGACAAGATAATATTAATATTATATTTTAAGCATTAACACGCTACAGTAATCAACAAACACTTAATTAACACATACCTCATTTAACACTTAAATGTACATGACGAAAATGTCATTCATCGAAAGCATCCATCGTGAGTATGACGTGCTCCATTGTGATTACTTGCTACACTCTGTTTCCAAACTTAACACAGGAAAGCTCAAAATTCACCACTAGCAGGACTATGAAAAACTCTTACTTTTCTCTAATACCATTCTTCTACAAATATAATGAGTCAAACAGCAAAATAACGAAAGCATAACTAGTAGGTTGATATTTTCAGGATTGGACTCATTTATATTTATTTTAAAATTTAATATAAAGAGTGTGAACAATATAAATCATATTTTAATTAAAGAGGAATGTAGAAATTGGATCATCCTATATAGGATATATTTCACACACAAGTAAAATTCTATCACCGGGAGTCACCGGGAGAGATAAATATCACAAAATTAATGAGGCTTCATTAAGAGTAAAATATTGAAAAAGCTCAAGAATTTAAAATTTCTATGATCATCCACCTTCTGGATTGCCAGAAGCTTTTCGACTATGTAAATTGGAAAGTTTTGATGGGAGTTCCTGATCATCTATCAGCTCTGGTGAAGAGCCTGTAGAGAAATAATGAAAGAAGTATAAGGAATAAAAATCGTAAGTTTAACCGTTTTAAAATGGGTAGGGGAGACCGTCAAGGATGTAATCTATCTTTAAGTCTCTTCAGCTTCTATGACAGGGCTTCCCAAACTGGGGCCTCTCTCCCCATCTCAGGGGGATGCGAGCAAGTTGAACATTAAATAAAATTTAAATTAAATCTTTCTCAAATTTTAAGTTAATCATGATGTTTAGAAAATTAAAACAAACCACTGTAACATCTGACTTAACTACATAAACTTGAAATCGAAGGTCTGAAAGAATAGAGTGTGGGCAAGCGAGCGTTTCCAAGCTCTGTCTCCCTCCTTTTCTCCGTCCATCAGACGCCGGCCAGCTAAACGCAGCTAACCAATTGTAACTCAGTGTTTGAGATACATTGGCATAGCTTGCATTATAAGAGTGTACGTGTTGTGAGATTTTAATTGTCGTAGTTGACTTTCAATATAGCGTGATTTGAGTGAGAGAAGATATTGTAGTCAAGATGAGCTCAGCAAAGAAACGCAAGTATATTGATCTTCTTCTTCTTTTTCCTCTTTATAAGCAATTCTGCTTGTTAATTGGCGAATTAATACCTCTATGGAAGGTTGTCACTTCATCGTTTGCGCGGTCGTCCGATATTTCTTTTGCGATTGGTGACTTATCTCTTGTTATTTTGACAACGCGGGTCTCCTCCATTCTGCTTATGTGGTTATTCCATTCTTTTTTCTATTTTGGGTCCATTCATTTATACACTGTACGTTAAATTTTCTTCTAATATCGTAACTTCTCTTTCGATCTCTCAGCGTATTTCCTTTAATTCTTCTCTGTAATCTCATCTCTGCCGTTTCCAGTAGCTTTTGCATTGTATCTGTGTCGGGTCTCGTTTCTGAGCCATATTTCATTATTCTTGACTTCGTCTCAGTGTTAATGTGTCTGTTTCGGCATATAGTGTTACTAAGGCATCCTGCCAGTTTATTTGCTTTTTGTACTTGATCTCTCACTTCTTTGTCCAGGTCTCCATAGCTAAACAGTGTAATTCTCAGATAGATATTTTATTTCCAATATTTGTTCAATACTGATGCCAATTTCTACTTTACATCTTGTTGGTTCTTTGCTGACTACTATTGCTTTAGTTTTCTGAGATAACATTGTCATATTAAATTCTTTTGCTCTTATGTTAAATCTATCTTTGCATCCTATCTTTATCTTGAGCTCTCAATTTTGGGTCATCTGCGTAATTTTAACCCTATGGAAGGTTGTCACTTCATCTTTTGCGCGGTCGTCCGATATTTCTTTTGCCGATTGGTGACTTATCTCTTGTTATTTTGACAACGCGGGTCTCCTCCATTCTGCTTATGTGGTTATTCCATTCTTTTTTCTATTTTGGGTCCATTAATTTATACACTGTACGTTAAATTTTCTTCTAATATCTTAACTTCTCTTTCGATCTCTCAGAGAGTATTTTTATTTCTTTGTTTTTCATTCTTTATCCTCTTCCTTTGTTAACGCTTTTGATGATTTCATCCTTGATCAAATTAAAGAGCATGGGGCTCAATGAATCCTCAAGTATAATAATAATTATATCAAATACGGTTTATTTGTAGGCCTAAAGATAATGTCGAACACCCTCAGTGTGTAATTTGATATGAAGTATTAAGTAATGATGCAATAAGATCTAATCGTTTTGAAAGACATATGTCTCCAAACATAACTCTTTTACGGATAACCAAAGGAATTGCTGCAAAATGATGAATGAAGTTGGTTCCACGGCTCAGTCATCTGAAAAAGTGCTTGAAGCTTCATATGAGCTATCACTTCTTATTGCTAAAGAAAAGAAGAGCCTTATTACTAGAGAGACGCTTGTTAAACCGTGTCTGTTAAAGGCAGCTGTTATTATATTTGGAACGCTCAGTAAGCAAAAGTTATCTGAACTACCTCCTTCTGATAACATTGTGAAACGTCGCATTGATGATATGGCCGAAGACATACAAAACCAGGTAGTTGATTTTTTGCTATTCATCTACACGAGAGTACAGACATAGCACAATGTTCTTAGTTAATTGTTTGTGTTCGCTATATTAAAAACGAAAGAATGAAAGACAAGCTACTCTATTTTACAGAGTTGGAGACCATGACGAAAGATATTGATGTTATGAAAGCAGTGTCAGATTTTTTTGACAAACTCTCTTGAGCGCTTTTGGCAAAAACCGATCGGTATATGTACGAATGGCGCACCTTCAATGCTTGGTTCTACCTCAGGCTTTGAGCAAATTAGTTCTTCTTCTTGATGTGCCTATCCGTTACGAATGTTGGCGATCATCATGGCAATCTTTATCTTATCTGCAGCAGCGCGGAAAAGCTGCACAGATGTTGTATTGAAGATTCTGAGACCAGATTCTGAGGTTCTTTAACCAAGATGTTCTTCTTCTTCCTGAACCTCGTTTTCCAAATATTTTTCCTTATATTTGCAATTAGTAATAGAGAAAAATAATGATGTGACTAGGATACATTGTTTTATACATCGACAAACCTTGACAACAAAAACCTTTCCAAATGAACTCAATGCTGTCCTAAAGTTAAGCATTAAACTTCTTATTTTAATACTATTAACACTAAAGGTGTTAAAACAACGTTTAGTCACTAACATTTGACATTTGCTTTAATCTATCAGTTAATTTTGTTCATGTTCTTCTTTTGCTGCCTATTCGTTTCGAATATTGGCGATCATTCTGGCTATAATTATTTTATTAACTGATGCTTTAAATAGATTAGTTTTTTAACCGTATTACTCTTTTTCTCCCAATTCCTCGCTTTCCGAATACTTTGCCCTGAAGGATTATTTTCAGTAATCTATATTTAGTGCCGTTTCTTATTATGTGTCCGAGATGTTCTAACTTTCTCCTTTTAATCGTATACATCACTTCTCTTTCTTTTCCCATTCTGCGAAGTATAGTCTCGTTGGTTATCTTGTCCGTCCATGATATCCTTAAGATTCTTTTGTATAGCCACATCTTGAAGGCTTCAAGTTTTTTTTCCATCGCTTCAGTGAGTGTCCAGGATTCAACTCCGTAGCATAATATCAAGAAAATATAACATCGTAGGAAACTTACTTTTATCTCCAGATTAAGATTGTGGCTTTTAAAGAGTTTGGTAATGTTGTTGAATGCACTTCTATCCTTCTCTTTTCTACATTTTACTTCTTGTGAGTAATCCCATTGTTCGTTTACTATTGTTCCAAGATAGGTAAACTGTTTCACTTGATCCACTGGTATATTCTTGATAAGCAGTTGGACGTCTCTAATTTTATTTTTGCTGATGGCCATAAATTTAGTTTTTGATATGTTTACTTGTAGTCTAAATCTTTCACTTAGTTCATTTACTTCGTTTATTAGTGGCTGTAAACTGTTTAAACTGTCTGCAAAAATAACGGTGTCATGTGCATAGCAGATGTTGTTTAGGCGTTCTCCATTTAAAAGGATTCCATCGTCGCAATTTTCCAAGGCTTCACTAAATATTTCCTCTGAATATAAGTTGAATAATATAGGTAAAAGTATACATCCTTGTCCAACGTCTCGCAGAATCTGGATCGCTTCCGTCGGTTCATCTCCAAGATTTGTTCTTATTGGGGCTGAGTGGTTCCAGTATAAATTTTGTATTATACGCTGGTCTTTTTCATCTATTTGTGCTTTTGTTGGAACATCCATCATTTTTCTATGTTGAATTGTGTCAAATGCTTTTTGGTAGTCCACCAATATATTATATAATATTGCAATTCATATCTCTGCATCTTTGGAATATTACCTGTAGACTAAACAGTGCATTTCTCGTACCTACGCCTTTCATGAACCCAAACTGTGTGTCTTGTATTCTCTCTTCGCATAGCTTGTATATTCTGCGATGTATAATTTTAATAAAAAGTTTTAGTGTATGGCTCATTAGACTTATAAGCCTACATTTTCCGCAATTTTTCGCTCCCTGTTTCTTTGGTATCGTTATAAATTTTGAAACTGGCCAATCTTTTGGAATATTGCCTGTGTGATAGATATATTATTGAAGATTTTACACAGTATTCCTAAAGATTCATCATCAACAGGTTTAAGGAATTCAGACTGTACTCCGTCTGGTCCTGGAGCTCTCCCTTCTTTTAGTTATATTCTGCCACTAGTACAAGTGGTCCTGTTTCCCTAGGTATTGGGGATTGCTTTTCCCTCTCATCAAAAAATAAATTTCATATGTAATTCTTTCAGGTATTATCAATACTCATTTTGTCCACAATTACCTTTCAATTGTCATTAACAAGTTTACTTACTCTTCTGTTTTTACATTTGCCTGTAATTTCTCTTACCTTTGTATGCACGTTAAAGTCGTCGTATTTGCTTTGTAGAATTTCGATTTCTTGGCATATTTTCTTCAGTTCTTTCTGTTTGGCTTCTCTGATCATTCTCTGCATATTTCGTTGTAATGTTTTATACATAGAGTTATTTTTCTTGTTTTTCCTTCTTTCTTCCATCAGCTGCAGAATCTCTGTCGTCATACATGTCTTATTCTTACCTTCTTCATTCTTCATAAAATTTTCAAATTGAATATCAGCGTCTGGGTAGGTTGTAACACTGTTGAAACTATTTCGATATATTTTGTTAACAAATATATAGTCTATTTTTTTCTTATAATAACGTCTTCTCGGTTGTTTCTAGGTGATTTCCAGGTATACAGGCCTCTAGGTGGTAGTTTGTAAAATTTGTTTAGCACGATTAAGTCATGTTCAGCTGCACAGATACTCACGTAATTTAATTTTTTATAGGTAATTAGTTGATAATTTATATTATGCTTTATTAATTTATGTCTTTTGTAGAATAAAATCACCTAAAGAAATTAATTTAAAAATAATAATGAGAAATATTTTACTGTTCAAGTAAAATTTAGTCTACCATTTGACTGATTAAATTGAATTATTAACAATCAATTTTTTCTAGTACAGCTCTGTAGTTTCCGTATATGACCATACACCTAATGTGACTCGTTTAGTTTTCTTTAATTCATTCAATGTTACGATACTTGCAACCATTTTAAGGTTGTAGCTATTTAAGGTGACATCATTGGTTTGTTTGAACTAGATGTCGGTATATTAAATTTATAATGCACTTTTTAATTAGCTGTGACTTGTAAGCCAGCTGCATTAAAGTTTCATATATGTACACAAAAATTGCACCTGATTTTCCATTGATTAGAACAGT
This sequence comes from Diabrotica undecimpunctata, assembly GCF_040954645.1. Taxonomy (NCBI): domain Eukaryota; kingdom Metazoa; phylum Arthropoda; class Insecta; order Coleoptera; family Chrysomelidae; genus Diabrotica; species Diabrotica undecimpunctata. The sequence goes on along the minus strand of NC_092811.1, from coordinate 110,462,216 downwards.
TAAGGAATAATTAATAAGCTCATTTAATTTATTTATAAATGTCACATTAGTTTTAGCTGACATTATACGAGAGTAAAGTATCGCACACGGAAGAAGAAAACTTTCTAATTAATTTACCGACAAGGTTATGAAATAAGGCTGCTGTCTAGCCACAAGCTGTAAAAACGTGGAAATGGAAATACAATGGTATGCGTATACCTCAAAGCTTTAATATGATTAACATATTAAGATTTTGTTTAGTTTAATATTAATACCATAATCATGCTGATTTGACAACAGTAAGTAACACCTGTTGAAATGATAAAGCAAAACCTAGGATATAAGGTTAATATTACATCATTCTCCCGCACTACAATCTTCCAAATACTGTGGTAAATGACGAATTCTTTCAGAGCTTCTAGGTAGTGCTGAAAGAGGCGATATGCTCTGTTTAGAACTGATTGGAGGTTCTTCAAGAAGTAATAAATCCAGTGGAGGGGGAGATGTAGATGTATCTTCCAGGAGCTGCATGTTTTGCGTGGTTGTATTGGATGAGGAATCATTAAGGCTCAAATCTAACCTATGTGGGTCTTCTACGAACACTGATTTTTGACCTGGTATTTCTAGTATTTTCCCTTCACCTCGTCCAGTCGGAGTCAGATTAGATACTGTGGTCTCCCGTCCGTCTTTCAGTTTATCAAAAGAGTATTCAGGATTTTCCTCTATTATCTCCACTTCCTTTACGATAGGCTGCTACTTGTTTTTCTGATCAAACCTTTTCATCAAGATATGCCCAGAATCTGCTAGCCATGACGGTATTGTATTCCCATTTGCAGATCGACGTGTGTGCACGAACATCCTTTCATGCGGCGTGTAGTTAGTTGCAGTACACAACATTGAACGAATGGAATGCAGCACGACAGGTAGGTAAATCAAATTGTGACCATAAATTATTGTTTAAAAAAAACGCAAGGTAAAAATAAGAGTACTTTTTCATCTATTCGTCTTCTATAGTGTATTTTTATGTATGAGAGAGTAATAAAACAATAAATTATGTATGCAAATCCCTAAACTGTTGATACGGGTGACTCAATGAAAAACAGATATTTGTCAACAAGTTTACAGAAGTATATAGGAAAACAATTTTAAATTGAGTATGACCACCAGGTATAAAGGTTGGAGTAGAATAGAATACAATAGTTGTGAGAGTTACTAATCCCTAAATAAGGTTGCCAGTGTCGGAGTGATGGAGGTTAACAGGTACTAATGAATTTGCAAGAAATGTAAGATGTTTATTTTATTGGTTATATATAACCAATAAAAGTTTAATACGTACCTACCTATTTGCAAAATAAAGTTTAATTCTTTAGATAAATAAAACGTTTTATTTTATCTATTTGCAAAATAAAGTTTAATTCTTTGCCTATTTGCAAAATAAAGTTTAATTCTTTGCCTATTTGCAAAATAAAGTTTAATTCTTTAGATAAAATAAAACGTTTTATTTTATCTGAAATGAGTGCATTCCACAAAGTAATGGTTTCAACAATCAAACATTTAATGCTTTAATTCCAGGAATCTACGACAGTAATTGACTAGATAATTACCTTCTAAACTTATTCCACAGAAAATGTGATAGTGGGTTTTTCCATTTTGTATATAGGAAGGTCCAAGTGGCGTATTCAAAATTCTTAACAGTTCACTAAAAGTAGGTACTTCAGTTGCAAGGTGCAGTTTATTGTGTATACTAGTGTTATGGAAAATTTGGAAGTGCCGTGTAAACGCCGAAAAATTGGTCCTCTAACAGTTAATGAAAAAACATTAATATTTAATTGTTTTAAATCATTTACAGACAAACGTTTATGTGAAAGTGTTGATGAGACCGTTGAGTTAGTTAGCAGTACACTTGGTGTTGGGAAATCTACGATTTACAGAGTTATTAAAGAAGAGAAATGTGGTAGTTTTCAAATGCCACGTAATGCTCCAGGGAAACCAAAATTTCAAATAGAATATCATTTTAAAGAAGGACTTCGACGGAAAGTGCATGAATTCTTCTTTAGACAAGAATTTCCAACATTGGATAAAGTTCTTGTCTCAGTTCGAGATGATAAGGATTACCCAGAAATGAGTCGAAGTACGTTATGGAAACTTTTAAAAGAAATAGGCTTCCGTAGGAAAAAGAATCCCAGAAAGTCTATTTTATTAGAAAGAAGCGATATTGTCATATGGAGAAGACATTTTCTAAGAACCATAAAGGAAATGAGAAACCAAAAAAGAAAAATATTTTATCTTGATGAAACATGGATCAACGAGGGTCATACACCAAATAAATTTTGGCAGGATGAAACTGTTACAAGTCAAAGGCACGCTTTTGTAAATAACTTATCTACTGGTTTAAACCCACCATCAGGAAAGGGACGCAGGCTGATAATAGTACACATTGGCAGTTCAGACGGTTTTGTTGAAGGTGGTTTATTACCTTTTGAATCAACTCGTACCGGTGACTACCATGAAGACATGAACGCTGATGTCTTTCAAGAATGGTTCGAACAAATGATAGATCTTCTTCCTAAGAACTGTGTAATAGTAATGGATAATGCAAGTTATCACTCCAGACTTATAGAAGGACTGCCCACAACCAAGTGGTTAAAAAAAGACTTGCAGAATTGGCTGAGTTCAAAAAATATTACGTACCATCCCGGATCTATAAGAAAGGAACTTTATTCGTTGTGTGCCCTTCATAAAGAAAAATTTAAAAAATACGAAATTGATGAAATTGCCAAAAATCGTGGAATGACAGTACTTAGATCCCCATCATATCATTGTGAATTAAACCCGATTGAACTGGTATGGGCACAGATAAAGAGTGAAGTTTCAAGAAAAAATACCACTTTTAAAATTCATGATGTTAAACAGTTGTTTTTGGAGGCCGTAAATAATGTAAAACCTGAAAACTGGGAAAAGGCAGTAAATCACACTATTAAAGAAGAGGAAAAAATGTGGAAGCTGGACAATATTACTGATAAAATGATCGAGCCACTTATTATAAATCTTGGTTCTGAAAGTTCATCTTCTAAATCTGATTTGGATTTGTAACAAGTAGCTGTAAGTTTTATATTAATATTTTTATTCATCTATTTAACATACCTTAGACGGTTTTAAAAACTCTTTTTCTCTTTTGTAATTTTTAAAAATTAAAAAAAATGTGAATTTTTTAAAACCCTTTTTAATGTAGGCCAGACAGTTCTAATATAGTGTGTGATAAAAGAGGTCACTTTTGTTTACATACACATAACACTTGTATAACACTGAAATAATTCATTTATTTTTTACAATTATTCAAAGTAATTTTTCAATTAATCTTGAGCACGCCCATGGAGTGGTCGGAGCTACCAGTTAAAATTATGCTAATTACTCTCTCGTTCATAAAAATAACCTATAGTAACCCCCACCTATGTCTTAAAAGATTCAGATATCTGCGAAAAATTTTTCGACCTGTTTTTAACCAGACTGGGCTAATAATGAATTTTATAGGTGAAATAAACACAAAAAATTTTTTTTTGAGATAATACACTTTTGAACGGGATATGCGAAATATCTTCATTAAATTCATTCTTTTAGACATCCTTTATCTAATATTTGCCAAGAACAGTAATCTGAAATATATAAATATATAAAATATATTAATATTCAAAGAGAAAAAAGGGCAAGCTCAAGAAGAAATTGCGGAAAATAATAGATTTAAACATATGAGCAGTACAAAATTTGGAAAAAATATCTGTTGTCACAAAGATACTTATAAATATTATAAATATTACTTTCAAAGGTTCTTATTTTATATATTGACTTTCTAAAACCATCATTTCGTGTTGTTATTAATTGTATTCTTGATCCGAAACACGGTCTTGACTTCAACCGATATGTTTAAACTCAGTTTAATTAGTAAATGAAAAGCTCTGTTTACAAACACAAATTAAATCCACAATCTACTATAAACACAACCTGTAAACAGTTGACAATTTAAGTGGAAACCGCATTAGTAGTATCTGAAAGCAACAAATAAGCATAGGCAACATATTATACATCGCAAAGTGAACATTTAATTTTGTTACCAAAAATGAAACATAAAGCATGTCTGATTTTATTAAATGGATTCTTAACGGTATAATGGATTCTATGGGTTATCCCTTTTGAAAAATGCCTAGTATTTACTGGAAACAACATCAAAAAATAAGTAAATAGAACATGATAGCAAACATGTATCACTAAATTATTACGTATGATCCAAAATATACACAAAGTAGTTTTCTTAAGGTTTCTTTTCCTATGCAAAGTTGATCACATAGCTATAACCAAGCTTGAATTTATTTACAGTTAACCCTGTGGGTAAACATGGTCGATAACATATTTACTGGCTTATTATCGAACCAAGTTATTAGACTTATGTTTACATCTTCAATAAGGGCAACTTTTTCTATAATGAAACCACGTTCTTTTCTCTTCAGTTCTTTTTGGGATAGGATTACTGAATTTGGAACACGGTTTAATCGAACCGTATCTAAAGGCAACAATTTATTTTTTGTAAGATAAATCTGTAATTTTGGACTATTAAACCAGTTATCGAAAAATATTTTATGATTAACGTTCTTCGGCACTGTCTCTGTCAGTTTAGTGACAACATTTCCACTGACTCCTAAATCAGGCGCTCCATTTGAAAAAAAGTATTGCTTTGTTCACCAGCAAAAATATCCTAACTAAAGTCCTAACTAAAACCTTATACACCACTAAGTACTTGATTTTTGTATCCCCACTTGTGAGGTTTTGCCGAATTATATTATTTAAGGTGGTGCCGGCATTTCGTAGAGATAATTTGTTCGCCAACAGCTAGATGTTCCTCCTTGGGAACCAGTAAAAGGCTTGTCTAATAGAGGTCAAATTTTGAACAGTTTATCATGGCCTGGATTACCAACAGGAACGGAGTTACTACGATCACTAAATTTAAGGTGTTTCATTATAATTTCCCATCTATTGCAGGTCACAGATTCAAATACTTGTGATTGACCTACAGTTGCATTCCAGTAAAGTCTCGATGATGGTTATTTCACCAATGACATAAATATTACAGTTCCTGTGAATTGCTCCATTTCGTTTTCGGTAATATTGACAGGTTTGTTTATGTTATCCTGCAGATTTATAAGCTTTTATGTTTGATTGTTCAACAATCATGGACATTAATTCTTTTGGAAAAAGAAACAAGAAAAAATCTGCAGGAGTTTCTAACCCAAGGATACATTCTGGTAGCTCAACAATGCCTTTAAATGCATAATCACTTTTATTAAAATGCTTCAAAGGGCCTGATTTCCATAAAATTTTTCATGTTTCTTTTTTTTTTTGTTGGCAATTCTATTTATACCACAGCAAATAGGTATATTTTCATCCAAATTCCTTTGTTCATTGCTATCACTGTCATCAGACTGGGGCTGACAATATCGAGGAATATACTAATTATCGAAATCTGAACCTAATTCGTTTTCACTTATCTCTCCATTAAAAGGAATATACTTATTATATCAATTTGAACCTAAATCATCTTCACTCAGTTCTCCATCACCAGGAATACAGTTAAAGTATTTAGATGAGCCATAAAACTTCCCCGAATCCATTCTGAAAACAAAAACCAAACGATTATTTTTTTAAAAATGGTATAACTAAAATAAGATTGAATGCATTCGAAAACATTTATGGATTTTACGGATTTGTACCAATTTAGACAGAATGCACACGAAACCATATATGGTTTGATAATAAATGACATGATAAAGATAATAATGTGAAATTCGATTTAGAAAAATATTTATACAATAAAAAATAATACTTACTTTCTGTTGACAACCGCTCATTTTAAACCGCTGATTATAAAGTGGTTAGGCTGAAAGCCTAACCACTTTAAAATCCGGTCACATTTTCTATCATGTCGGAGAAAACGATGGGAATGGAGGCATTGGGCTCTTTATTAATAAAAAACTAGCTGAGAATATCATATCAGTAAAAGCAGTTTCCACAAGAGTTATACTTGCAAAATTACAACTAAACACCCGTTACTCCATAAAGATCATTCAAGTCTATGCACCAACATCGAGTCACGCTGACGAAGAAATAGAACAGTTCTATGATGACTTGTACACAGCTGTTTCAGAAGACCAAGAACATTTTACGGTAATATGTGGCGACTTTAATGCCAAAATAGGAATAAGCACTGACCCAGCTGAAAATGCCCTCGGAAATTTTGGCACACCAGGTAGAAACGAAAGGGGCGAAATACTCTTAAATTTCCTATTAGAAAACAATCTATATTTAATGAATAGCTTCTTCTATAAGAAGATCCATAGAAGATGGACTTGAAAGAGCCCCGATGGTAAGACAAAAAATGAGATCGACTTCAGTCTTAAATCAATTTTTGGTTGCAAGCGATCATAGAATGGTCCCATCAACTGTAGAAATCAATATTAAGCAAAAAAGACTGAAGATGATAAAAAGTAAAAAATTCAAACCTTGGATGCGCCCAACGAATGAACTTGACTTTGAAAAATATATCACCAGTAACTTACTCAGAAATACAACAAGAGAAGACGTAAATAACTTAAACGAAGAAATAGTAGATACATTAACAGAAGCTCAGGAAAAATTTGGCCCTAAACATGGAAAAGAACAAAAAATTAGTAAAGAAACGAAACAAAAAATGGAAGATCGTAGAATGCTGAGAAGTCAAGGAAATGTTGACTCACAAGATATAAACAGCATCAATAAAGAAATCTCTAAAGCCATCAGACGGGATATTAGAAAATACAACAACGAGAAAATTATAAAAACTATAGAAGACAACAAAAGCATGAAAGCATTGAGGAGAAAAATGGAAAATGGCAAAAAAGAAATCTTCCAACTTAAAGACAAAAATGGAAATATTATCTCAGATAGACCAAGCATATTACATATAGTGGAAAGTTTCTATGAAACATTATATAAAAGTCAAGTTATTCCAGAGCTCATCGAACAACCAATACAAAAGGTACATAATGTAGGATCGGAGGATATACCAGATATATCACGAGAGGAAATTCAACATGCCCTCAAAAATATGAAAAATAATAGAGCTCCGGGGGAAGATGGTGTAGTCATTGAGACAATTAAACTAGGAGGTTCACTTTTGATGTCCCGAATCCAAACACTTTTTAATCTATGTCTGCATAGTGGAAACATTCCAAGTAAATGGAAGAATTCGGTTACAATCCTCCTCCACAAAAAGGGGATAAATCAGATCTCGAAAAGTATAGGCCAATTAGTTTGCTTAACTACCTATACAAGCTCTTTACTCGAATACTGACAAACAGATTAGAAGCAAAACTCGATTTCTATCAATCAGAAGAACAGGCAGGATTTCGAGCGGGACACGGAACAAACAACCATTTGCAATGCCTTAAAACTCTAGTTGAAAAGTCAATCGAATATAACAGTCCCCTTGCTCTTATCTTTGTCGACTTCCACAAAGCATTTGACACAGTCGAAACAGTTGCTATCTTAAAAGCACTATCAGAATGCAGAATAGATCACAGGTATGCAAATGTTATTCGAAATATATACGAAAATGCAACAACAACCATTAACCTCCATTGGATGACTGAGAAGATAAAAATTGGTAGAGGGGTGCGGCAGGGAGATACCTTGTCGCCAAAACTATTTATAACAGTTATGGAGTACGCATTTAAACGGCTAGAGTGGAAATCAAAGGGTATTAGCATCGATGGAAAGATATTCAATCATTTCAGATATGCCGATGATATTGTTCTCATAACAGACAACTTAGGAGAAGCCAGAGTTATGCTACAACAACTACAGCAAGTAACCCAGAAACTCGGTTTAAAAATAAACTATGGAAAAACAAAAATGATGACAATCTCGTCCCCAATGAGCTAATAGAAATCGAAAAGTCGCCCATAGAACTTGTGGAAAAATATGTGTATTTGGGTCACGAAATAAGGTTAACGCGAGATAACCAAACATGCGAGCTACTCAGAAAAATAATTCTGGGTTGGGCTGCATTCGGAAAAATGAGAGACGTAGTTAAAACAAATATACCGATCCATTTAAAAAGAAAAGCTTTTAACCAGTGCGTTCTACCAGTCCTCACATACGGAGCAGAAACCTTAACTCTCACAAAAACATCAGCCGAAAAATTGAGAAGGACACAACGAAAGATGGAGAGATCAATGCTTGGAATAAGCTTAAGAAATAGAATAAGAAACGAGGAAGTTCGTAGACGAACTGGAGTGGAAGACATTATCGAACATATTACAAGGCAAAAATGGAGATGGGCAGGACATGTTGCAAGAATGACAGACGACAGTTGGACAAAAAAATTGCTTGAGTGGAGACCACGGGCTGACAAGCGAAGCCGAGGAAGACCCCCAACGCGATGGACCGACGACCTCAAAAGAATCGTGACCAATTGGATAGCAGAGGCGCAGAACAGAAGCAGATGGAAAAGTCTAGAGGAGGCCTATGTTCAACAATTTACAACTCAGGGCTGATTGATGATGATGATGACTTACTTTCTCCAAAAGTTTTTTTCCAAAAAATAAATTCACTATTTCGATAAAAAATATTGCTTCAAATTGGAGTCGGTCGTACATAAGGTACCGTTCATTCACTACACGTGTTCAAACGAATGAGGTTATAACGATCTTTCCCTTGACTGGTACGCAACCAAACATACAGATGGGTAGTATAATGAGTATTAGCTATTCTGTAGTCAGAATTTTCGATGGGTTGTGAATATTATGCATACTACAACACTTTAAAATTTTGAAACCATAAAAGGTTTCGTATGCGGTAGAGCGTTATGATGGAAGATCGGTTGTTGAAAATCCGGGCTGAACACAAAAATCCGATTCTACAAAATCGATTAGGTCTCCTACAAAGTAGGATCTGCCTACCTCCCATATGATGATCCCAAACAACCATCACCAACGAAGTTAGAGAAGCTATTAAGAGATTTTAGGAAAAATTTAGTGATATTGATCACCGGCTGTACTGCAAATGTGCATTATCTGCAATTCAGTACTACAGTTTGTTATGTAAGTTGATTTAGGCTTAATAAATGTAGGAAACAAACCAACTTACTATTGCAACTTCGCAATGGAAGAAGATATAACAGTGGCTAGAACTGTTAAAAAATGGCATGTGTCAGACAAAATGTCTGTTCAGACAATTGATATATCTATTTTGTAATAATAGATAATGAGCCTACTATTTTAAGAGAACAATTTTAAGAGGTTGTTATGATAGCGTTCGAAGACAATTGTCTGGACTTAGTAAGGAATTTCAACAGAAAAATACTCTGAAGGAATAATAACCTTGCAAACAAAGGGTAGAAGTCAGATGAACATTTAATTTTGCCAGAGGATCGGGTGGGTGTGGCGTATATCGCAAAACTCTGACTGAATGTAATAACGAACTGAAAAGGATAAAAAAGAGAATCGTTTAGAAGGCATTGCGAGGAAAAGGCAACAGACTACAGAAATATGAAGGCTCTATACAGTTCTTTCAAAGGACCCTCCGATAAATATTTTCCTGTTCCAAAAAGAGTCAGGTAAATACACTCAGAATGGTGAAGAGACCCTGAAAGGACTTTTTAGGATGCACTTTCCTGAGTCTAAAATAAAACTGATACCACTAGAAACATGGTAGCAGATTGGAATGGATACTATGACTTATAGTTCTAGGAAAAAATAGCTTGTAGCAAAAGACGTGGTGAGCTAGGACAAAATCAAACTCATTTGAGTTATACAAGGTGGTCCTTAAGTAATTGTACAAACAGAAACGGTAGATTCTGCACTTTAAAATATTACGATTTAATCCAACTTGCTTTAATAAAATGTTGATATTAAGAAAGATACAGGGTGTTGAAGTGGAAATTTAAAATTTTATTTTTCGCTATATTTTTTATGTTTGTAAATATTTTTAGACAAAAATTTACAGTTGGATGCTTTTGAGTAGGATAAATTATAATTTTATACTTACTTTAATGTAACTAATAGAGGGCGCCACATATGCTACATGTGTGGCATAAATTTGCGCTTAACTTTTTTGCTCTTTAAGCTAGCTCTATTTGTGTTAAAAATATATTAAAGATACATTATTTTTACAAAGAAAAGGTATACTTGTTAGTAACCTGAAAATTCAACCGTTTTTGAGATAAATGCATTTTATAAGTCAGCTGCACAATAATTCTTAGTTTGATATTTGTGCGGTAAAGCACTGAATACCTGTAGATACGCATAATTCATAGTTTATTCTTATTAAAACAACTTAAAGATGATAATATAACATCACAAAATGGTTTGTTATGGGTGCTAAATGTCTTATTGGAGAAAAGATATTTCATCTCCTTGTTTAGGTGCCGTGTCCGTATTCAGACGTTGGTTGTCATCATGTTTACAATTTCCCTTTGCTATCGCTTCTTAAGTTCCTATAATCGCGTTGTATTACTTTTTCTCTATTGTAAAATGCTAAAAACCCAAAAAATATGAGGTTTATGCAAGATGGTATACCACCACATTCTAGAGAGAAGGCAGTTAGAACATATGTACTTAAATACAACTTTTTGTCTGAACGTTGGATTGGTCGTGGTAGTCATATTCCTTGGCAATGTGGTGAGATTGACATAATTATTTAATTCATAAAAAAATCCGAAAAAATAGAAACTAGAGCACAGGTATTGAATAACACATATGTGTCCTGTTTCATAATACTTTTGCTACAAATTTAACCTGAAAGACTCAGCATTTTTACAAAAACATCATCGTTGTCCTAATAACCATATTGTTATAAATATAGTAAACACACAGGCAATTTAGTTCAGCATAATATTAGTTCGTTAGTAAATCATAATAGTCCATTTGTTCGAGATGTAATTATAGTTACTCGTAAGCTGTAACGTAATCAAGTAATGTCATCGATAGGTTATTCCGTGTGTATATAAGTAACCAATGAACGAGATACATCACAGTTTAATACATTATTTAACTTCTGCGACAAATAAGATGTGGTTCCATAATATAGCATAAGATTTGGATATGTATCCAAAATAATAAATTCATCCATTATACATTATAGCCACCACGTAGCCCCGAATTTAATCCTCTTGATTTTGGTGTATGGGACGCATTAAAACAACGTGTCTATAAGAATCCCATAAACATTCGCAACTAACTATGGGAAGAAATAAATACTGCAGCAGTTTCTTTAGAACCAATGATGCTATTTAATATGAGTCGATCTTTTATGAAATATATTGACAAATGAATTAAAGAAAATGGTGGACATATCGAACACTTACTTTGCCAAAAGGTTATGTTATTTAGTTTAACTATTTCTTAATTTGGTTTGTAAACAAAATGTATTGATTATGACTTTAATTTAACATAAAACGTAAATTGTTTGATGTAAAATCCTATTATTCTGTTATTTTGTCAAATCCTATTATTAATTATCCTGCTGATATATTTATTTTATTTAATATTTTGTTAATTATTAACTTTAGTTAAAGGTATTTTATACCAAAATTCAGAAGTATTAATGTTGTTGTCTATTTTTTCTTCGTTGCCTGGAGTAATTGCCTTAGATCAGAATTATGCAGCTGATTTTTAAAATACGATTATCTCGAAAACTGTTGAGTTTTGAAGTTATTAACAAGTATACCTTTTTTTGTTAAAATAATGTATCTTTAATATTTTTTATCCCAAATACAGGTAACTTAAAGAGCAAAAAAGTTAAGTGCAATTTTATACCACATATGTGGCATAAGTGGCGCCCTCTACTAGTTACATCAAAGTGTGCATCAAATTATAATTTCTCATATTTAAAAGTACTCAGTTGTAAATTTTTATGCATAAATGTTTACAAACATAAAAGTTATAGCGAAAAATAAAATTTTAATTTTACATTTTAACACCCTGTATCTTTCTTAATATCAACATTTTATTAAAGCAATTTGGCATAAATCGTAATATTTTAAAGTGTAGAATCTACTGTTTCTTTTTGTACAATTACTTAAGGACCACCCTGTATAAATCACCAAGTCTGGAGGGATTTATCCAATACTCCTACACAAGAAAAATGATCTTTTGCACAAAAAATATGGATAATACTACAGGTTAACTTAGGACTGGAGTACATACCAAAAGCATAGATACTAATAAATGTGGTTTTTATACCAAAACCTGGCAAAGCAAAACAGCCAAAAACTAAGTATAATATCATCCGTAATAAAGACTCAGAAAAACTGCTCGATATGTATATTAGAGATGATGTATTGGTTGAAGATCTGAGCAATCAACAACATCTTCTATGAAGCAATTCGTCTAAAAGGAAAAGACGACAACCTGCATGGGTAGACTGCATGCTCAGAGTCGTGTGATGCCATGGTTAATTCAGCAACGACAGGCATCATGTTCTGCACTAAATGGTAGAATTATTGAGCATGAATTGTATATCTAAAACGACAGATCGGAGATATACAAATATGCCCGGGATAATCAATATGCAGTGTCAAATGGAGAAAAGAAACGAACAGACAGCAAGAAAAGAAAATTAAAATATTATTTGTTAGAATCATTTCACCATCAAATTTATAATTAAAAAAAAATTCCATCATTAAACAAATATTCGAGTTATTCTGTGTTTCCAAGCTTCATTTTTCTGTTGTATTTGTTTTATGCACTTGTTTACATTATTTTATTCATTTCTCTAACTTTGTTTTCACAGATCCTGTGGGAACCACATTACCAACATACATTAAACACCAAATAATGTTCTGATCCTGTTATCGGATCAAAAATTAATGAAAGTAAATAAGGACTAAGCACCGAGCTCTTCCGCAATCCTATAATACATGATGATTTAAAAATGTCTCATGAGGAAGTTTCTACTAAATCTAGCTCATTGTTTGCTGCAAACAAACTAAAACTTAACTCTGATAAAATGCAAAATTTGGTTATATCTGCAAGTAATTTACACATTGATCTAGTTAACAAAGAGACTGTTAAACTATTGGGAATAACCATAGATAATCGACTCATATCTCACAACTTCTTCTTCTTGTGCCACTCCTATCGGAGATTGGAAATCATCAAGACTATCCTGACCTTGTTTACAGCTGACCTAAAGAGTTCATTAGTGGTACAGCCAAACCACTCTCTCAAATTACGCAGCCATGACATTCTTCTACGGCCTGGATTCCGTTTTCCTTGCATTATATTTTGAAGTAATGCGTATTTATCTCCTCTCATCACGTGACCCAAATATTTGAGTTTTCTTCGTTTGATCGTTGACAAAATTTCTGGGTCTTTTCCTATCCTTCGCATTACTTCAAAATTTGTAACTCTGTCAACCCAACTTATCTTCAGCATTCGACAGTAGCACCACATCTCGAAACTTTCAATATTTCTCACAACTTAAGAAAAAGCTATCAAGTTCATTATTTGTTATTCGCCAACTAGCAAGGGTTGTCAACTTTGAAACATTAAAAATGACATATTTTTCTTTATTCCACTCTCATCTAAACTATGGTGTAATTATGTGGCAATTCAACAAATGCACTTCAAATTTTTAGAATGCAAACGAAAGCTGTCAGGATTTTAGCTGGGGTTAGTTATCTAGAACACTACCGACTTTTCTTTATCAAATTCAAAATTATGCCGCTACCTACTCTGTTGATATTTCAAGTTCTATCTGAAATTCACAGAAAGCGTGTCCATTTAATAAAGCAGTCTGATGTCCATGTTAACAATACGCGAAACTGTCACTACCTACGAACAAATCGCTGTAGGTTAAGTCTTTCAGAAAAAAATAGTCTTAATTACAACTATTACAATATTTTACCAAAAAATATAAATCAGCTGAGCTGTAATAGTTTCGATAAAGTTATAAAAAAATATATGACTCATTACAGAACATCCACTGAACTGCTTACCGTAACTTTGCAATAAATGGTTTTCTTTTTAATATCTGTTCTTGTTTATATATATTTAAGTTACGTTTTATATTTCTTTTTTAATACTAAGTATGTTTTTTGACTTGCTACGAACAATATTGGTATCTGTTTTGTAGTTAAATAAATACTCTACTCTACTCTACAAATAACTATCAGTCTCCCCACACGCGTCCTGATACTAGTTCCATCCCTCTATCATATATATCCCTCACAATCTTGACATACTCACCGGGTAGTATCACCATATGGGAGGTAAGAGCTTGAAAAATGACTGCCACTTAACACTCCCACGGTGCCTTACAGAGGGACTTCGACCAGCCAATTCGAAGTCCACACCACATATCTTCCATTCTTGATGGATAATCAACATTTCTCACATGGAATAAATAAAACACGGTTTGGAAGGTGGACAAGGTCCAGCCACAGAGTCTAAATGTTCGGAGAACCGGAGCAGCGCCCCGACATCGGACTCCCAGGGTGCAGAGACCCTATTTGGGAGCCGAGACCAGACTGAACCAAGAGCTGAAAAATGTCGCATATTTATCAGCATATTACTATTTATATGGCATTTTCAGATCTTTCGGCCAATAGAAAAATAAAAAGATGTTTAAAGGCGGGGCGATGTGCATCAGGGTGCGTATTAGTCCACGACTAAGGCACTTCTTCCTTCGAAGTCTCTATGGCTGGGAAGAAATTTATTTAAAACAACATATTTATACAAATACAATACAAAATACAATAAAATTACATTAGTATAGTACCAGAAATGTAACCCTAGACAAATATTTATGAAAACGTTGAAAAGATTTATAACAAGTTTAAAAAGAAAGATTTAAAGTTATGAACTAAAAGTTTAAAAAGATTTATGAAAGTTTATGAAAAAATAGGTTAAAAGTTTTATAAAAGTTTATGAAAATATTGAAAGTAAAGTCTATACCTCATTCACAAAACAGCACAGTAGCTTCCGGTGGACATCTTCTTCTTCTGCAGGTACCGTCTTCCATCACAGCATCTTCGACTTCAACAACTTCGTCCTCCTCTAGGAGTCTTCATCATTAACCCATAATCATTTGCCAGCCGGTTTCTTAGTAGGTGGTATGCCTGCTCCTACGTGGTGTATGTACCACATGCAGTAGGGCAGGGAGTGACTCCGCGTCTACTCCGGGGGCCTCAGTAGCTTCTGGGACTGGTGACTTCTCGATCGCTGAAACCTCCGACACTGGACAGTGTCAGGAACTGCAAAATTGGTCGATGATACCATTAGCTACTGCTGCTGTGGGAGCTTTAGCTGAGCTTGGTGGGAGCCTGGGTCGTAGGCTCGTGTATTTTGTTGGGCGCCATATCACCGTATGGGAGGCAAGGGCTTGAAAAATCACTGCCACTTAACACTCCCACGGTGCCTCACAGAGGGACTTCGACCAGCAAATTCGAAGTCCACACTAAGTATCTTCCATTCTTGGTGGATAATCAACATTTCTCACATGGTAGTTTAAATAAAACACGGTTTGGAGATGTATGCTTGGTGACTTCAGGTTAAGTTTTGGTCTCTCGTTGAGGGTGAGACATAACTTACGTAGATTGATCTTGGAAAGAGCCTGTGGGAATCTTTGTGTCATCCGAATCGTACCCCGTTTAAGAGATGTAGTCAATTAGGAAATTTTCAAGTTAATCTTTTAAATGTTATTGACTCGAACGTTTTGGGACAAATTAATGATTTTCCCACACAGATATTTCATAAGTGGATATATCGTATGCTCTCTCGTGGTAAGTGGCTCTAAGCTTACAGCGTTAATAAAATATGAATATAGCGCCAATTTTAACGTGGAAAATTTAAGCTCAAAGTCATTAACTAAGTAACTAAATAAGGTCATATGTTCAAAAATTTAAGAGTGATAAAAAACTAAATATTTAAATAAGCACTAATTATTTTTCAAACACGTCTAGACACATAATTATTAAAAAATTGGTACTGTCGTCATTCATTCCCACTGTGCTTATTTATGCCTAACTCCGACCGATATTTTTTAACGATAAATAGGACATACTTTATATTAAGTATCAAAATACGACGCAACGTAATGTCTTTATAATCCCATTTCACATTTGCCCTTCTCACCACTCAGGTATAGGTATAATCCCGCTACAGTGTCTCCTGAATCCCTTTAAGAGACTCTTAGGGTGAGCCAAACCTTCTCTAGGGACTTTAGGAATGTCAGCAGCTAAATCTTATAATGAAATGGAAAGAACAGAAATGAATTGAATAATAATATAAATTGACGTTAATGTTTCGTTTGAAATACGTAATTAATTAGTATACCTTAAACATATCATGAAAGGTGGTGGAAAATCCACTAAAATATTGTTACGTAAAAATATGAGTCATAGTTTTAACCTGTAAACATGTTTTTATTCACTAATATGTTTTAGATTATACGAGACCTTTCGACCAGCTGGCATAAACCCCAAGTAATAAAATACTGGTTCCATTCGAATCTTCCAGAATTAGGCCTGTCCATTCGAGGCGAAACCAGGTCAATTGAGGTCAACATCCATGGAGTTCTAGAGCAGCTGTTTTCGTATAAATATGAGGGAACTTTTATTTTGAAAACAGTTAATAAAGAAGATTCGCGCTCGCGATATTTATTGTTACGCTCGCCTTTTAATAAATTATGTATATTTAGTGATAAATAAATTAATATCAGTTATTGTGCTTTTTAATAAATTTAGATAAGAACCTTTTGATAAAGACATTATAAATTAAAGACATAACAATTAATAAATTCACAACAATATAAATGGATATTGGTGGTGAAAAATATAAAAATCTATGGGAATCACTCCGGTGTTATATATTGACTTAAAACGTCTTACTACTACTTCTATGTTATCATCCTCTATTAGTTTCAGCAGCTCAGTTGGTCTATCATCTGAACCACAAGCTTTTCTAATTTTAGCATTATCTATAGCGTGTTCTACCTCGCATTTCATAATTTCTGTTCCGTCAGTACAGTTTTGGTAGATTTGGTAGATTTCGTCATTTTGGTATACAAAAATATATTTACACAGTAACAGATCTAATCATATTTTATAATCAAAAAATAAATTTTAATTGGCAAGACAGATAGAAAATATTGGCGAATATATCAAATAATCAATATAACAAGATTCGTCCTAGTTTACCATCCCTAACAGAATTACCACAAATATTCTATATAACATATCCAAACGATCAGCAGCAATTATCAAATATTAACACGTTAAACGCCACAAGAAGCAAGTGTGCATCTCATACATTTAATTTTCTGATGCCACGAGAAGCACTGATGCATCTCATACCCTTAGTGTATTTCAGGCTGCGTGATACAATCGTGCTTCATAATATCCATTCATTTATTTTTAATAAAGTTTCTCAGTAGCCTGATGAACTCTTTCATATATTTAGTCTGCATCTTTAGGATACTAGTGCCTAGCAATAAAACAGTATCTTATTATGTAGATTGAAAATCTTATACAGGGATAAGTGCCTTAAGAACCGGCAAAATAACGCAAAAGATTGAAAACATAATACTTTGTGAAATAAAAAGAGATGCAAGTAGTAGAGGTGAGAAATTATCGATATAAACCTATAATTTACTTTACATTACATTAGATCTATCGAAAGTTTCCCACCTTTAGACGTTAGCTTATGAGCTGGTTGACTTCAGTCTTCAGTCTTCAGACTTCAGTCAGTTTTTATCCAAAATTAAAGTATTGATCAATAATAAACTGTGATTTGAAACGTCGCATACACTCTTCTCAATACAGAATTATCATACCTTGTTATTCTGTATTCGTCAACACAGAATTAATTATCAAATTACTACTAATTAAACCATTAAACTGTTTACTTACATTTGCTTTATTGCCTTCAATCAGTTTTTACTTTATGCGAAATTTAAAAAATGTTAATGTTCGACGTCATACTTGTAATATTATGACTGAAGTCAACTAGCTCATAAGCTAACGTCTAAAGGTGGGAAACTATCGAAAGTCCTAATGTAATGTAATGTAAATTAGAGGTGTCTATCGATAATTTCCCACCTCTACTACTTTCATCTCTTTTTATTTCACAACGTATTATGTTTTCTATCTTTTGCGTTATTTTGCCGGTTCTTAAGGCACTCATCACTGTATACTAAAAGGCTAAGCCCTTTTCTTGTGCGCAATACTCCTCCTAAACGGTGATAGATAGGAGAATAATTTTTTCGAATAATTAAACAGATTGTTGAGTAGATTCCCCCTAAGGTTTAAAATTTAAAAAATTCGAACCGGTTTAAAAATGGCGGCCATAAAATGAATTTTTCTTATAGTAAAGTATAGGAATTTTACAGGTTTCATTCTTCAAAATTTAAAGTCCTAATTTTCAATGTATTTTTAAAATATGCCCGCGTCTACTTTTTTCTTATACTTACTGATTTAATTCAGAATTATGAAACCGGAAGTATTTACTTCCGGTAAGATATCCCAACCTAACCTAACCTAACCTAACCTAACCTAAACTAAACTAACCAAATTGCAAACAAAAAAACCAGCTTCGAATTTCAATATTTCAATAATATATATATATATATATATATATATATATATATATATATATATATAAATATATTAAAATCCATTTCTCATTCAATATTATACACAATGCAACAACGCGTCAATTCTCGAGTGCTGGAATGCACCAACAAGTGTTTCCACTTAAGGAATAACGATAATGACCACTCAAAATTCGGGATCCTCCTGTCTCCGATTTTAATTTATGGGGTCTGTTTTACACTATCTAATGAGTTGGTATTTTTTTATTTTTATGTTTAGTTAGAAAGTATTCTGTTTCCAACAAGTGCAGCGTGTGTGAGGTGTTGTGATTGATATTTAGAGATTTAGACTACGTTTTGAGTTTAATACTTGAAGAATTAAATAATGAGGTAAGCATTACTTTGTTTTTAATTTATTAGTTAGAAATATATTATTAATTTTGTTGGGAATAAGCCACAATTTTACTTTAAATTAGGTTTATTTTAAATAAATGAATAAAAAATAAACTTATTATAAAGTAAAATTGTGGCGTATTCTCAAAAAAGTGGAACAGTAGGCAGTACTGTAGACTAGCGCGGAGCATCATACTGTTTTCTGTATTTTTTAAATTTAAATAATATTTAAATATAAATTTAGTTAGTTAGTTAGTTAGAGTTCTCAAACCGACTTCTTTCTCTTAAATGTGGCATTTTACAATCTAAAATATGCAAAAAAAGTTACTTCCGGTTTTACTTCCGTTTTTTATTTAAGAGGGGCGGAGTCTAACAATCATATCGTTTCCGTTTCCTAATGTAAATCTTCCTGAAAATCCTAAAAAACTACTGTATCGATTTTCAATTTAAAAAAATTGGCGTCGATCTAGTTTATTTTTAGGATTTCTGCAACATTTACACCAGGCGACGGAAACGATGGATCGTTAGACTCTGTCCCTCTTAAATATCAGCAAAACTTACATCAAAACTCGATGTCGAGTTGGTCCGCTAGTAAGTTTTATTTATATATAACGTAAACAACTGTTTTTTACTGTAAAAGATCAGTTAATGTCCTTCAAAATTAGCAATACATATTTCTAGTTAATCAATAAATGAAAAAATATAATACTTGTGTATATACAAATGTCTATAGATTACATGAATGAACCTCGCAAAAGCACGTGATATTATACAATAGAATTTATTGCACTGAATGCACCTGAAACGGGAAAAGGGAGTTTTGGTGTGTGCAAATTTTTAACCATTATCTGCTGAATTTTTTGCGTAACATGTGACACATCTTCTTCTGGCCAAACTTTGCATTTCCTCTATATGGTGACCTTCACGAGCATGTGGCATCTGTTGCTCTGGATTAGTTAGTCTAGAGAAATCTACCAGTTGACAAACCAACTGTTCCTTGAAATATATGGTGGACATGTTATTGTTGGTTATTTTTGATAAATTATATAGGCGTTGAAAAAAGCTGACCCTAGAAGGAGCTCAATTGCTATTTTGCGATATCATTTGACTGATTTTCGTAATGCTATAGAGTAAGACTTTAGTTGGTCGGATATATCTATAAATCCTTTGCTCTTATTGTAGTCGACAACAGAAACTGGCTTTTCAACAATTCCTCCCCTTTGATGGACATCTACCATTTCATCAGTATGCTTTGTACTCAGGATAAGTACTTCGCGTTTGTCTACTACACCTGTGTTACTCTCCATCCCAATAATCTCCCCTTTCTTTAATTTTGCACCTGTCACTTCTTAAGATTAAGTTTCCTGTTTTGCCTCTAAGTTCCCAAAAAATTTGTATTTTTGTTTAGCAACCTATGTGCTAATGTACCGCTAATATAAAAATTGTCTGTGTATATTGTACTTCCAACATCTAATAAGTTATTAGCTACATGAAACACAACATTCTCCGGAACTGACCTATTTTCAGTTTTATCATTACCACAATCAATTTGTAGATCATAAGTATAACCACCATCCAAGCAGAGTTTGTATATTTTCACCCCGAACTTATATCTCTTGTTTTTGATATACTGCTTAATTGGCAGTCTGCCCCTAAACGGAACTACAGTTTCATCAATGCAGAGTTCTTCTCTCGGCACTACCACTCTTTTAAAATTTAAAACCAATTTCTTCCATAGGGGTGATAGTTTATATAGTCGAAGTTCTTGGTCACTATTTTCATTGTCACTAAAGTATAAATTACTAAGTAATAATTCAAAACGATTAGGCGACATAGGACACTTTACTTTGCTTTCGTATAATGGATTTTTTGACCAATGCGAACACAACTTTGGCAATGTTTGCAATCCCATCCAGACAAGAATACCCAAAAATGTCTTTATTTCTTTGCTATTTGTATCTCCCATTTGTATCTATCCACCTATATTCAACTTGATGTGCTTATCGATTAGTTTCTTGCACAATCCACTTAATAATATCGTTATTCACAAATAGTTGAAAATAGTCAAGGGGAGTTTTATCATATATCTCAAAAAACTCAGATTTGGTACATGAGTCTTGAACACTGAATGTAATATTTTTCAAGTTCTGACCATCCACATTCTTCCTTATTAAAGATGTGTTATCATCAATCGCAATGTAATCGTTTTCTGAAGAACTTTCATCATCTGGCAGTCGATATTGGGAAATAACATTTTTAATGCTATCGTCTACTATTCTTGAATTTTGTGATGAAGGTAAATTTTGTAAATTACTTTGCATTTTTCGTCTTTTGCTTTCCGGAATACCTTGATTTGACGAAGTTATTCTGGTCTTATACGAGAAGCAAGTGTGCATCGTTAATCACATGGCTCCAGGAATCCAAAAGTTATTTGTGGCCACGAGATGCAAACGTGCTTCTCACTTATAATAATTCTAAAAAGCACTAAAAATGTAAGATTTTGTATTCAAACTAAAGTATAACTAATAAAAATGCATAGACTAATACTTTAAATGTGTTTAATGTTTTGGCCCACCTAACTTTTTTTTACTATGCATTGCGGTGTTTAAGGTGTTAAAAACTAGTCAAGGTGCTGTTCCTACTTACTATTGCTATTGCCCAATATGATATTAATCTCATCCTGTTTGGTGTTCTAGCAACGCAGATGTGATCTAGCAAAAGACGCCGTAAGAAAGATGACCAAAATATCGAAGACCAACTGCTTAATATTACAAATATTGACATACGGATGCGAATCTTGTACTCTGCGACAAGCGGAAAGAAGAAAAATGTTCCACTGAAATGTTCTGTAGGAAAAAAATGTTACAAATTCCGTGGACCGACCACAGGACAAATATTTCAATTTTTTAATAAGCTAAAAGTCAGCAAGCGGCTATAAAGCAAAGTCCATCTCTAACAATTAAAATGCTTTGGACATGTTATGGGAGCAGACACAGAAAACATGCAAAGACTTATGATCCAAGGAAAGGTATACGGCCCAAAATCACGGGGAAGATCCCCAACAAGATGGATCGATCAAATTACAGGAATATGCAAAAGACCTATGCATGAGATAAAATAAATGACCATGACGATGACAACTACACTCCCTTCGGGAGGTCAGGATTAAAGAGAGAGTTTGAATGTATTCAAAGTAAAAGCACTTTCAGCTACATTTTATGAAAACTTGGTTAATAGTAATGTACAACTGCCAGTAAACATAACCCATCTACTGTTACTCACTCATTTATATGCATTCGGATATACAGTGCTTTTCAGATAAAACTCTTCACCTTAAATAACTGTTAAACTTCTAATTTTTAGAAAAAGCGCAAAAACACATCAATTAGTATTGGAAGGGGGACATTATGTCATATTTAAGCTTGATGGGAATAGCACCCTCTCACCCCCCGACATTCATCCTCTCTTCTTTGACGTAAATCATCTAGAGAGTCTGGTTTGAGTATCGTAATATTTTTTTAAAATACCCCCAT
This sequence comes from Diabrotica undecimpunctata, assembly GCF_040954645.1. NCBI lineage: Eukaryota > Metazoa > Arthropoda > Insecta > Coleoptera > Chrysomelidae > Diabrotica > Diabrotica undecimpunctata. The sequence continues at coordinate 110,439,693 of NC_092811.1, read as the reverse complement.
AAGAAGAAGTCTAGGGGTATTAAATCCAGTGACCTAGGTGGCCAATCTATCATCTGTCCTCTTCTACCTATCTGACGAGTGGGAAAAGTTTCGTTTAAAAATTGTCGCATAGGTAGAGCAAAGTATGGAGGAGCTCCATCATGTTGAAATACAACCAAATCTTCAGAAAGTTTATCATCATTTTCTACTATTGTTCTAATACGATCAACCACTTGTCTAAGTAACTCAAGATACAATGCACCATTTAAGTTTCTAGGAATAAAGAAGGGTCCGATATTGTGATCACCTAGGATACCACACCATACATTGAACCTTTGAGAATGCTATGTGTAAAATTCAAGCACAATATGTGGATCACTCCCAGCTCAGTATTGGCAATTATGCCTGTTCACCAAACCATTTAATGAAAATGAGCATTCATTCAAGAAGTAAATATTGTTTAACAATTGTGGATTGTTAATGATACATTGTGTCATTAATTCACAAAATTCGACAAGACGATCAAATCTTCTTCATTTAACTCTTCTAAACCCTATTCATTTTACAAATTCCCAATCGTCAATAGAACCACGTGTAAGCCAAACAGGGTCGTACTGATGTACGACCTATGTATCAGATGATTTTTAAAAATATTTACTTTTGAAACTGTTAGTGTAAGAATTTCTTGAAATTTAATCATTATATCACAATTTAACTAAACTCTAAAAAATAACACGACCAGTAAATAACTTAACAATAACTATAACATAAATATAACACAATATATTAACTTAAAAATCAACACGATACAATTTGAATTTAAAATGCTGGCAAGTTTGGATCTGTAACATGAGAATCTGTCTGGCTTAAGGTAATAAATTATATTTAATAGCCTCTTGACGAATGACACGGCGAATATCAACACGTGCTCATGTTTACTGATGGGAATTTGGTAAACGAATAAACTTTACCAATTTAATTTTGTATGGATGAAACTTAAATTTATGGAGGACTCGGAAGGCTATAGAAGATGAAACACCGATTGCTCTGCTTATTGTTGACAGTGACTGTGATTGCTCATCCTCTAAGTTAACTTTTCCTAAAACAGCTACTTGCATTCCTTCGTTATTTACAAGTCCTTGTCAGTTATGTTTTTATTGCAAACTTACCCTGTTGCTCTAAATTCTTGCATCAGTTCAATCTCATACTTATGAGTTGCATGTCTATTGTGGGGTGTTTCAATAAAAATTCTAGCAGCAGGTCTTGCACAATTATTATTTTTTTAGTATAAACCTACAATTTCGATTCTTTCTTGCAAAGTGTAAACTATTTCAGAGATCAAATTGCAGACGTATCAAAATAGTCTGTTACAAGTAATCTAATAAATTGGGGGGCTAGCCATAATAATTTAGGATTGAAGCTGGAAATAAATCTAATAAACCCCTGTAATGAATTGTCTCCACTCTAATAAAGGCTGTCACCATTGTAGAAGACGTCTGTCTCAATATCCTTATCAATGCATCTACAATTCTTAGGGGATACTTATCCCTGCGAGCGGGGCAAGGCTTACTGGTTCCACTAGTCTGGACTGACTGGTTCCGCCCTCGCGGATTTACAAGAGGGTAGGGAAATTTTTGGAAGGAATGGGATTAAGGACTTCTCGGTCTCAGGTCCTGCAAAGAGTGAGAGGCTATGAGCTTACGTTAGAAGCCGGAGCACTGCATAAGCGAAATGTGTATCTCTTCTAGTCTCTACCTGTAACGGCCAGGAATAACAAAAACAAATTTAGAGTTTACAATGTATTAAATAGACTGTACACTACAAAATATCAGTTATGACCAATAATGTTCGATCAGGCGCGAAGGGAGACGAGAAGAGACAAAGCAAGGAATTAAAGGTCGGACAATTCCGTATCATTAGATATACCTTGGGTTAGTATATAGATATTAGTAACCTTAGCGTATTTAGGCTCTAGCTAATGAATACGCCTCCAGTCCTACAGGGATTTGAGATCGCGAACCTTCGAATCTCCAGTTGCCGGCACATATACGTCACACTATCCCGTCGAGTTAAATAGCGCGTTCACTGGCTGCGTATCGTCCGATCTCCACACTTCTGGCGTGGAGCGTCTAGAGTGCCAACTTCCCACTAGTCTCCCCCTCGCGTGGTACCACTCTCGGGCGCCGCGCACTTACTAGCCGCTGGCCCGCTTCGTTCTGTTTTTATCTATTCCCAACTCGTACCTTAGATTCTTTTTGTCACGTCCGAAGTGGAGATTTGTTTTTACGATTTCGCTGATTATGCCATCTATTCCATGTGTTAAACTGGATCACGATATGTAAAACTTCTTAGTCAGCTCAATTCTTCTCACTTGTTTAACAGTTCGTACCTTGTATTAATTTCCAACAAGGTCTAAGTGTCGTAATTTTTTAAACATTCAGGCCTGTGTTAAACTGGGTCAATTGTTTTGTTTTTAATTTGAAATGTATACGTTAAACTGTGTCGAATATATTCTTTATTAATTTGGAATATATAATAATGACATAAATAATTATTACTCTTTACTATGCTAATTATCCCTTAATTTTTTCCTTCTTTATTTCCTTGCTATGTTTACATTACAGTAATAACAAATTGTCATTGGCCATTAACCGATTAAAATTAATGTCCAAATAATACCGAAAACCTTTGATAAAACTTTAATAAAAAGTGAAGTTTCTTTTTTCTTTGTTTTTGTAGGTACTACAAATAGTAAGGTTAAGTATTTAAAAATTTTAAATTATGCTACAACCTATTTTGATACAGTCAATTAAGGTGAGAGAGATACTATCTGGTTAAAAAAAATCTCATAAACTAATCACTTCAACCCGAATGCACATTTTTAAAATCAGTACAAAAAGAAGAATCCAAATATAAAATAAAAAAGGGAGAAGTAATTTAAAAAATGGGGGGTGAAAGGGTGCATTTCCCAGCAAACTTAAGGGAGAGCGCCCACCAAACTGGCATGGCAAGTGGCAAGTAGCGCGCGTCTAGCATGTTACTTAAAATGTAACCAATGCAAACGAATGATTCAACGCACACTAAAATGACAGTGACAATGGCGTCATGCAGCTTGCTATGCCACGTCATAGATTTGTTCTACTTTTTGCCACGTGCTACTTGCATTTTGCATGTGTTTGTTGAAAAATTTAAATATGGAAGACAGTCCAGAATTTAGACTTAGAAAAAGCATTTGATAGAGTAAGACACGACCTACTATTAGAACGTTTGCAAGAAGTCGGTTTAGATGGAAAACACATCAAATTCTTAAAAAACTTGTACTGGAAGGAACCTAAACGCCAGAGTTAGGATCGAAAGCTCCACATCCGCAGAAGTAGAAATTAGGAGGGGAGTTAGACAGGGATGTGATCTGTCGCCTCTGCTGTTAAATCTTTACTCCGAGGTTCTATGTAAAGAAGCATTGGAGGATTCCAAGGATGGAGTCAAAGTGAATGGCATAAATATCAACAGTATCAGATACGCCGATGATACAGTGTTAATTTCGGATTCCGACTTAGGTCTACAACGACTTATCGACAAGACCAACTCGACCTGTGAGCAATTTGGTATGAAAATAAACATTGATGTGATGTAAGTGATGTCAATCCGAAAAAACCAAAAGGTACCTCAACCTTGCACAATAAATGGGCACATTTTAGAACAGGTCAATAGATTTAAGTACCTGGGATGTTGGATCGATAGCAGCCTAAATCCTATAGAAATAAGATCGAGAATAGAACAGGCCAGAGAATATTTCGAAAAAATAAAAAACTGCTTTGTGATTCTCGAATAAAACTCGAAATTCGACTACGTTTATCAAAATGCTACGTCTGGTCGACTCTTCTATATGCAGTTGAAACGTGGACCCTTAAAACATCAACCGTAAATAAATTGGAGGCCTTTGAAATGTGGATCTACCGGAGAATACTCAAAATTTCACATCGCATACCTCAAACGAAGAAGTGCTGCATAGAATAGGCAAGGAAAGAGAACTTTTTAACACAGTAAAAGTTAGAAAAACATCATACCTAGGCCACATACTGAGAAATAATAAGTACCAATGTGCCCAACTTATAGTGAAAGGAAAAATCGAGGGAAAGAGAGGCCTAGGAAGGAAAAGACTATCGTGGCTCAGAAACATCCGACAATGGACAGGACTAAATTTTGAACAGCTAATAAGAACAGCTGAAGATAGAGAAGAGTTTAAAATTGTAGTAGCCAACCTCCATTGAGGAGAGGGCACTTTAAGAAGAAGAAGTCCAGAATTTAATATTCGTTTTGTCTCATTCATTGAGAAATTTCCAGGTATCTATGACAACACAAGTCCGGAATTTTTTAATTTTTTAAATACATTAAGGACCAATTGTTCGAACGCTAATCAAATACTTTGTGATTACTAATGTAATCAAATATTTAATTAAAATCAAATACGTCACATTTTGAGTTATGTTGACTGATTTATTTTATTCAATTTTATTATTTTACTTTTAAATTTAAAATAAACCATAATTAGATAAACTCTTTCTGATTTTAATTTCATGTTTTTATTTACAAATCAATAATAATAATAAGCAATTTTTAATAATTTTGACAGCTGCTGTGACGTATTTGATTGTAATTAAATATTTGATTACAATCAAGTTTTGATTAGCGTTCGAACAATCGGCCCTAAATCTACTATGCTCTTGCATCTCTTTCCAATAAGGGTGTACTCAAAACTGATGTTGCGGACGATTTCTGTTCATATTGTTGACATTTAAAAGCGTAAGCATAACTTCATCCTCAGATGACGACATTTTGAATTTATAAATTGCGTTAGGCTTTCACGGCCATCGTCTAACTTATTAAACTGTTTATTCGGGCTGTTGGGCCGTTGTCTTCTGTTGAGATTTGTTCTCGACGTTTCGCCAACACTAGGGGTTGGCATCTTCTGGAGATGTTGATGCTTCGCTTGTAAGCAGAAACTGACGACGCGTTGTACTACGGAGGCAATATTTATAATTCCCACTCGCCTCCCCTCCACTGGTTTCGGCTTGAGGGGGCGTGTCGTTGTTTATAGTAGCTTTTCTATCTCCGTGTTTGGCGGGAAGGGCGTTTGTGGATTTTAATACTGGTATCCATGTTTTGTTGATTTTTAGTCCTTCTTCTATCCTATTGAAATTGTTTGGGTGCTTGTATATTTCCACCGCTTCCCGATATAACCGTGGGTAGTACTGTGAAGTTTTGTCCAGCATCTGTGTTTCTTCAAATAGTATTCGATGTTCTCCGCTTCCCAAAGCGTGTTCGGCAACGGCAGATTTGTCGATATGTCCTAAACGACAATGGCTTTTATGTTCATTTATCCTGGTGTTGGTGTGTCTTTTTGTGGTTCCCACATATACCATTCCACATGTGCATGGTATTCGGTATACTCCGGCCGTTGCTAATGGGTCGCGTTTGTCTTTTACCGATCTTAAACAATCCTTGATCTTCTTTGTAGGTCTGAAGATGGTCTTTATGTTGGCTTTCTTGAGTATTCGCCCAATTCTGTCCGTTACCCCCGATATATAGGGCAAGAACGCTTTCCCTTTACATTCTGTTTCTTCGTCCCTTCTTCTAGATACGTTGTTCATCGCCTTGTGTATTTCTCTTCTGGTGTACCCATTAGAGGTGAGCGCTTTTTCAATATAAAGAAGTTCACTTTGGAGATGTTGTGGTTCACAAATTCTCTTCGCCCTCTCTGCCAAAGTTTTGATGATACCTTGTTTTTGGCTAGGATGATGATTTGAGTTCCTGTTTAGGTATCTGTCTGTGTGTGTAGGTTTTCGATACACTTTATGTCCTAAGTGACCTTCCTTTCGATTTACTAATACATCCAGGAACGCTAGTTGTTGAGCTTTTTCTGTTTCCATCGTAAATTGAATATTTGGATGTAGTGTATTTATATAAGCCAGGAAATCGTTTAGTTTTTCTGCTCCGTGACCCCAAATCACAAAGGTGTCATCAACGTATCTGAACCATACCCTAGGCTTGTATGCTGAGTCCATTATCTTCTTCTCTAAATGCTCCATGAAAAGGTTGGCTACGACCGGGCTTAGTGGGCTTCCCATTGCTACTCCATCCATCTGTTCATAAATTTGGTCTTCCCATGAAAAGTATGTGGTAGTTAGGCAAATACGGTATAATTCCACCATATCCTTGGAAACTAGTCCCTCAATTAAATTCAGAACGTCTTCTAGGGGGACTCTTGTAAATAGGGAAACCACATCAAAACTAACAAGAATGTCAGATTCCTGCAAAGTTATTCCTTTGATCTTCTCAATAAAATGGGCGGAGTCTTTTACAAAGGCATCGTTTTTTCCTATATGTGGTTGTAAAATATCGGCCAGATGTTTTGCAAGGCTGTAAGACGGAGATCCTATGGAGCTCACAATAGGGCGGAGAGGTACATCGTCTTTGTGTATTTTCGGCAAGCCATACAAGCGTGGTGGGACTGCTTCGCTGTTGCATATTCTTGGCTTTATCTCCTCTGGTATGGACGAAGATTTAATAAGTCTGTTGATTTTCCGTAGGGTGACTGCTGTGGGATCTTTTTTAAGTTTCTTATAAACCGCAGGATCTAGAAGATTTTGTATTTTCGTTTTGTAGTCGGCTGTCTTCATTACGATCGTGGCGTTTCCCTTGTCTGCTGGTAAAATTACAACATCTTTGTCTGCGTTTAACGATTTTATGGCACGTATTTCTTGGTGGCTCAAATTATTTTTCGGTGTCTTAGCTTTATGCAAAATTCTTGCTGATTCTGTCCTTATTTCTTCAGCTGCTTCGATTGATAAGTTGCGGATCGCAGACTCTATATTAGCGATGATGTCTTCTTTAGGTATAACTTTAGGCACAATCGCAAAATTTCCCCCTTTGGCTAACAATGATGTTTCAGCTGAAGTTAAACCTTTATCTGAAAGATTGACCACTGTTCTTTCTGTGTTTTGTTTTGATTCTACCTCCTTATGTTTGGTTAAGCGTTCGTATTTGTTTTTCTGGCGTTCAGTGTTCCTTTCTAGTTCATTTTCCATTTTTCTGTAACAAATGGATTCAATTTTATTCCAATCTTCATATTTCAACCTGCTGCTCAAAACGTAAAACAAATCTAGAAGCTCCTTGTCAACCTTCGCCAAATTTCGTCTGGTGTCATGTATTCGTTCTCGTAATAGTGCTTTTTCCATGCGTGTATATATTCTATTGGCTTGACTTGTTCTGATGGATCGATTCGTTCGTAAGAAGTTCGGTAGTACCCCGTTGTCTCGACATCGTGATAGAAAAGCTAACGACGCAAGAAGTTGAGCTTTCTTCTTCCGTAGACAATCTAGTCTTCTGTAGTATGTAGTATTTTGAATTTAACTAGCCTTTTTAATGCCATGCTACTTTGGTGTGCGCTACCTGCCACGCCAGTGCCATGCCCGTGCTATTCCACTGCCATGTTACATGCCACGCCACTTTGGTGGGCGCTCTCGCTAAATATGATATAACGTCTCCCCCTTCAAATATTAATTGACATGTTTTTGGCGTTTTCTTAAAAATTAAAAAGTTCAAAAGTTATTTAAGGTGCATAGTTTTATCTGAAAAGCACTTTATAATATAAATTTGTTATAATCAAGTTCCAATACTTAAATATAACATAATTCAGTGTCAAATGGACTAGTTTCCATGCCAAACACACTATCGTCATCATTATCATCAATCACTTTCGTGAGACATCCCAGAATAAAGTTCAAGGTAACCTATGCGAAAAGTTGTTTTAATTTATTTAAACAATTTTTTTTAAACAAATTGAAAAATCAGTTTTTTTTGGCTCGAAAAAATACTTTTTATGTTTTTTGGATTATCCTGTAGAAAAAAAGGTGTTTCTAATGTTCTGCAATTTTTTGCAATTTTTTTGGGTTACAAATAATTTAGAACTGAAAAAAAAACGAAAAATGACGATTTTCAAGGATCAAAACGACGAGTAAAAAATATTATTTTTTAAATCACATGCGTCTCCCTGAATTATGTGATTACATTCTAATTGTTCTACAATTCCGAAAAATTAAATAAAAGTCCAACAAATTCAGGAAAATTTTAATTTTGACCTGTAAAAATATTTTATTATTTTGTGCTGTTTTAAAAAAACCAGAAAAAAATAAAGACTTTTTTAAATCAACGCATCAAATCTATTTAAAATACTAATAATTGCTTTTCCAGCAGATATTTTTTTCCATTTTGTTAAACTGTATAATCAAAAGATTTTTATTTTCCAAAAGAAAATCGAATTTGGTGCTTGCGTTATTTCAGCAAAGTGTCCAGTTATCTATTTATCTTATTTTATAGTTTTTTCATTATTTATAAATACATGAATATTTTTATTTATGAATATTTATTATTATAAATCGAATATTGATTTATTTTATTTTCTTATATTCATATATTTTAAATTACAAGGTAGGCTTCGCACCTACACACATTAAAAAAATCAATAATACAAACCATACCCTATTGAATTAATGACAGTGATAAGATAAACCAACAATAATATGTATTCCAAACCAATTTAAATTTCACCAAAAATCACGTGTACATTTCGTCCAATAAGATACAGACCTGTGGCTTCAATAGACCAAGTATTCCTGCTCTGTATGTACACGACAGAGACAGATAATGTGACGACACAACTGCAGCGTGGCACACCGCGAGTCTCGTGGCGAAATTCTAGTTACAGCAGGTCTTTCAGTGAACGCCGGCGTTGCCGGCGTAAGATTATTTCGTTGGTGTTAATAAAAATATAAATCTATGCCCGCAGAGGAATAATAAATATTTAAGCGAACATGGCCGCGGTATAACTAACACTAGAACACTTCTAGTGTTAGGTATTGTGTAAATGTATTTAATGTGTTTAACATTAACATAACATTTTGGGATATTAATATAACATTTGGGTTGACGACGAAGAAATGTCATGAGGAACCTGCGGAACATGAGATTCATGAATGATTTCATTTTGCGTCAGCATTTTGTGTTTCTGTGATTTTTTTGCTAGATCCGCGGTCATTACGTTATCTTCACTATTTTGTGTAATATTATTATCGATATATTCTTCTTGCAGATTTCCTTCTCGTTTCTTGTTGCCCATGTAAGGTTGTAGAAATCCCATTTGTTTCTGAAACTTTCACGGTCTGATATTTTCAGCTGCTGCTTTACTTTTAAGGTATTTTTGTTGTGTTCTAAGTGCATCTCTCAATGAATGTCGAAGCTTCTCCCACAACGTTTTGGCTTTTGCCCCTAAAACAACAAGGAAGGTAATGATTGACATAAGATAAAAAATAATTATTTTAAAAATGAAAAAAAATTACAATATTAATTATTTTTTATTGCAGATACTTGTCGTCAGGAAACGGTTATAGAAATATTGCATATAGCTACAGAATGAGTGAACTCACGGTTTCAAATATCATACGGGAGCTCTCAAGCCATGTGAAAATTTATGTACACGTTGTATTTGCCGAAATCAACAGAAGAAATCAATTGCAATAGGTTTCGAACAAAAAGGGCAATTCCCACATTGTATTGGGTCCATTGACGGTAAAAATGTAATAATTAACAACCCAGCAAAAAGTGGGTCCTCCTATTTCAATTATAACCACACTTTCTCTACCGTTTTAATGGCCATTGTGGATTCGAATTATAAATTCATAACAATTGATGTAGGATCACAAGGAAGATTCAGTGATGTAAACATTTTTAACACAAGCGCTATGTACACAAAACTTCTAAAACATACGTTAGATATTCCAACACCTAGTATGCTACCTTCAATAGAGAAGCTCATGCCATTTATCTTTGTAGAAGAGGAGGCATTCCCCTTGTCTGAGAATTTGATGAGACCATATCCGAAACAAAATGCTCATAATTATGAAAGCAAATTTTTAATTACCGACTGTCCGGAGCGCAGCAAACATTTGAATGTGCTTTCGGAATACTGGCTTCACGTTTTCAAATTTTCCGGACATCATTTGAAAGCAAGATGGGCACTGTTGTCGGAGTTGTGAAGGCTGCTTGTTAAGATTGCATAATTAGTTAAGAAATTCTCCCTTAGTACAAAGTGAAGATAACACTAAAGAAGTTATGCCACAAAATCAATTACGCCCATTACATGCAAACAGTACACGAAATGGACAAAAGCATTCTAAATTCGGCATCATTTTACAATATATTTTAACACTGTAGGTTCGGTACCATGACAAGGGGAAATTGTTGCCATAGGAAAATACTGATAATATTGTTTTTAAAAAATTAATTAATATTGTGATTGGAATTATTATTTTAATTAATGAAAAGCATGGTTATCTTTTAGTTTGTTGCTACTTATATTCTATAAGAAGTAATAAAACAATAATAAATTTACCATTTTTCATATCACTTTCCGTTGCCACTTCATCCCATTTTTAAGTCTTCAATTTTGTCCGCATATAATCTTCATGGCTAGTGTCGTACAACATTCGACGATTTCTTACTGCTTCTATAAATTTTTCTTTCATCTTGATCTTATTGATCTTACATCCACACACCGTTATAATCTACGAAATGAGAATTGCGTAACGCTGGATCACGGACCGTGAAAACTGCTTCAAGTTACTCTGCGCGTGAAATTGTCGTGTTAGTATCAGTTCTGTTTCACTCACCGTGACTCACCCTGCATCACCTCAAGAAGCTGCGTGATAACCGTAAACTCCTGCTGTGTTAATGCTTGGTTTACCGCTTACCAAAATATGCATAAGTGAAGGCATATATTTGTGAATGTACTTTACATACAAATATACAGTAAATGACTAAAATTGTTCCCAAATGACAATATTAAAGAACTCAATGTACTACTCAATCAAATATATGATAACAGTGACATTTCGTATACATTTCTCTCCCTAAGAATCAAATCGTTAAGAAATGAAGCAATCATAGACACGTTAGCTTAATGATCCATGTAAAATACTACTATAAATATACTGTTGCATACTCTTCTAAACAGAACAATTTGCGTTCAGAAGATGCATTGGAACTAGAAACACACTATTTTATATGTATACACTCCTTCAACGATGTTAAGAAGTAAAAAACCCTTATATATGTTCCCTATCGATTTTGAAAATGCCTTAATGGCATACAGCATACCAAATTAATTACCATCTTTTTAATGGTTGTTTCAAGAACTTTTAATGTTGTTAAGTTCTTCAAAAGTTAACCTTTCAGAGTTAACGTGCGGACTATGAATCGGCTTGTCGAATTATTTGTCGATTTCTGACGATTAATAATGATATCGGTCGTGGCGTGCTCGCTAGCTTCAAGCGGGGGGATATTCTATTCAGTACAGTTGTGAGTTGTGAAAGTTCTCTAGTGCATTTAGTTCTGCTGCTATTTTGAATTGCGGAACGTGAGTTCGCACGTTATGCAAGTGGGTTTATTTCTGGGGTACATAAAAAATATTTATGTAATTTATAATTAGGAGTGATCTACTGATTATGTTTTCTGTATTTTTGATTGATATAAACTTATTTTTTCACAAATTTTTTGAATATGAGTTTTGAAAAGCAACAAGCATATCTTAAAAAGCTTCATGTGGAATTTCTCTCTGATTCTGAGCCAGAAGTTGAACCTGACGATGCCAATGTTAGTTTGGAAGGAGATTTCGAAGAAATACAGGACCACGACACTGACATGGAAGAATAAATTGAGGAGCCAATCTCAGAAGACTTGAGTGTTCCACAAAGAGTGCCGCATTTCATTGGCAAGGATGAAACAACTCAATGGAAGAAACGTGTATGAAACTGCCGGATACGAACTCGTAGTAACAATTTAATGAAGGTAAAAATTTCTGAAGTAATTAGGGAAGTAAGATATATGAAAATCGCATCAAAGATTTGGAGTTGTTTTTTTATAAGAGCATTTGCAAACCATTGTAGACAACACGAATATCTTTATTGAACTGTGTTCTTACAATCTCAGTAATAAATCTGAAAAAAGACAGTTATTTTAGAACTTAGGGCATTATTGGGTCTTTTATATATAGCTGGGGTAACCAAAAATAACCACAGAAATGCAGAAGATCTCTTTAGAACAAACAGCTCATCGCCATAGATTTTAAGATTGACAATGTCCGTTGCACGGTTTAAGTTTTTGCTCAGACATATCGGTTTTAATGATAAACGCATACGATTACAGAAGCAAAAATATTACAAATTTTCAGCTGTGAGAGAATTCTTCGATTTGTTTAATTCAAATTTACCTAAACATTCTTCATTATCAGCATATACAACGGTAGATGAAAAACTGGAAGCTCTTCGTAGCAAGTGTGGCTTTAGGGTATATATGCACTTCTTCTTCTTCTAGTTCCATGACCGTTATCGATCGTTGGATATCATGTTAGCTACCATATTCGCTATCGTGACTTTATTGACAGCAGCTCTAAATAACGATGTAGTTGATTTTCCATACCATTGCCTTAGATTATTCAGCCATGATGTTCTTTTTCTACGAGGACCACGATTACCTTGGATCTTTCCCTGAATGATCAGATGTAAAAGATCATATTTTTCAGGGTGTCTCATAATGTGACCGAAGTATTCCAGCTTGATTTTCTTTATTATGTTGACCAGTTGTGTTGTTTGGTTCAGCCGTCTAAGGACCTCCTCATTTCTAACTCTCTCGACCCAGCTTATTTTCAGTAGTCATTTGTATACCCACATCTCAAAGACTGTCAAGCGTCTAAGGATAGCCTCAGTTAGAGTCCACGCTTCCACTCCATACAGCAGGACAGGAAAGATGTAGCAAGATGTCATTCGAACTCTAAGGTCAATGATAAGATCGTGACTGCAAAGTACATTACTCATTTTTATAAAGGCAGCTCGGCCTTGTTCTATTCGGCTTTTAATTTCTGCGGTTGGATCCTAGCTATTACGGCCGAGATACACGAGTTTCTCTACACTGTCCAGTGTGGCATCTCCGACTTTTATACCGTCATCCTGTATATAATTTTGTTTGCTAACTATCATATATTTAGTTTTCTTAACGTTGAGTTTTAATCCATACTGATCACAAGTCTGTTTTATTTTGTTCATTAGATTTTAAAGGTCTTCTCCGCAATTAGCAAGCACTAAGGTATCGTCGGCATATCTAATATTGTTGACGGTTATTCCATTCATAATAATACCTTCGGTTGTCTCCATTAAGGCTTCCTTAAATATATCTTCCGAATATAAGTTAAAAATTAAAGGCGACAATATACAGCCTTGTCACTCCTCTTTTTATATTTATTTCATCCGACAGTTCTTGTTTAACCTTTATTCTTGCCACTTGATGCCAGTATAGATTTGTAATTATTCGTAGATCTTTATGGTCCAATCCAGCTGTTTCCAATATTTCTAGCATTTTGTTATGTCGCACTTTGTCAAAAGCCTTTTCAAAATCGATTGCACAAATGTACACATTTTGATTTATATCTCTGCATCCCTGTACTAGCATCTGTATACTAAACGAGGCTTCTCTTGTACTCAAGCCACTCCTAAACCCAAATTGAGTATTGCTAATTCTGTCCTCTAACAGCGTGTAAATTCTGCTGTGTATTACTCGCAGGAAGATCTTCAAAACGTGACTCAGCAGACTTATTGTCCGATAATCACCGCATGTCTTTGGATGATGTTTCTTAGGTACTGTGACAAATGTAGACTTTAACCAATCAATTGGTAATATCCCAGTGTCATAAATTCTGTTAAAGAGATTACACAGAGCTTTAATTCCATTTTCTCCCAAAAACTTTAGTATTTCAGCACTTACTTCATCGGGTCCAAGTGCTTTTCCATTTTTTGCCGTTGGTATTGAACGTGTAACCTCACTTTCTGTTATAGATGGACCTGATATAGCAATCGGTGTATAGTGTATATATATGCACAATAAACCTAATACGGCATAAAAATCTACGCATTAGTAGACGCCTCGTTATACCGCATATCTAGAGGTGAACGTTGGACAACAGCCACCTGGTCTATATATATTTCCGACCAATATTTCCCTCGTTCCTCGCCTCTGCAGTCCTATATCTGGTTCTCACATAAATGTTACAATGGACTTAACTTGGCCGATCTTCTTTTGAACGAACATTATCTGACTATGATAGGCACTATGAGAAAAAACAAAAGCGAGTTTCCACTTTAATTTACTAATCCTAAGATAGCGGAAAAAACACGTATGTTTGCCTATGTAAAAATGTACGATTGTATATACCCAGAAACACAAACAAAAACGTTATTTTACTCTCAACGATTTACTAGATGAATTAACGGGCAAGTCAGAAATCATCATTGACTATAATAGATCTAAAGGAGGAGTAGATCTAGTTAATAAAATGTGTGCCGCTTACAATTGCGCTCGAGCCACTCGCCAATAGCCTATGATCATTTTTTATTCTGCAATGAATGTAGCCGGTATCAATTCATTTGTAACAAACAAATATAAATCTAATGAGATAGATTTATATCGCCTTATCCGGTCCGGATGTTGGCGATCATCAAGGCTATCATCGTTTTGTTGACTGCTCTGCGAAACAGCTCCGCTGAGGTCATCCCAAACCATTGTCGAAGATTTTTCAACCACGAGATACGACGGCGTCCCGGTCCTCTTCTGCCAAATACTTTACCCTGCATAACGAGTTGAAGAATTCGATATTTTTCTTCGTTCCGCATCACGTGGCCGAGGTACTCAAGCTTAGCGTGACCTCAACGTTGGTGACATGGTCCACATAAGATATTTTTAGTATCCTTCTGTATATCCACATCTCGAAGGCTTCGATTCGTTTTTCAGTGGCTTGCGTCAGTGTCCAGGCTTCAACTCCATATAGTAACACTGGAAGAACGTAGCACCTCACTATCCGCATCTTGGTTCCCAAACTGAGATCACTGCAGCACAGCAAGGATTTCAACTTAATAAATGTAGACCGTGCCATTTACCTATGACATTTTCTAGAAGCTCTTGGTATGGAACTAGGGACCGATCATCTGCAACGTCGATTTTTGAATAAACGTATTCCTAGATCAATCAGGTCAAGAATAAAAGAAATTTGTAGTAATGAAGAAGAAATTGTTCCAGCCCCAAATCCACAACCTAATCCTCGAATTCGTTGTTTTGATTCTAGTAGACAATAAAATAGGCCAACCAGATATACCTGTCAAAAATTCGAAAAAGTTGTATGCTTAGAACACGCCAAATGCATTTACTCCGACTTCCTACAGGATGGCATTTTTGAAGATAGTAGCGAAAATTGACTTATTTGCGTTCATTCATATACTTATCTACTTTGCGCATCTCTCAAACATTTGTTTTTTATTTAGTCTTTGTTTAATTTCTTAGAAATAGTTGTTTTGTATTTGTTGAATATTGGTTTTTGTGTTTTATAGTACTTAAAATGTGAAAAAGATATATCTGTTAACTTTTATTTTTACTGCATGAGTTTAAGTTCTAATAAATTTGTATGCAAATTTTTTTTTGTCTATTTTAAATATATAAATAAAGAATCGACAAGTTCTCAGACCGTTTTTTCCGAAAATATTTGTTTTTTGTCTTTTCTAGATTTGCGGACTGCTACTCCGACGTTACGTTTTGTGTACCATCGTGTCACCTTATTCCTGAAAGGTTAATAATTGTTAGGTATCGAAGTATTACTTTTCTAAAGAGCATCTTGGCAAATTTGAAAAAAAATATAAGAACAGTTTACCATCAATTTTTATTTTGATTTGAAATTTTTAACACTTTGTATATCAATATAGTTCAAACTTATTATTAGACATTTTTGTAAGAACTTTTACACTTAAAATTAAATTCTGAATCCGATCATAATAGTGTTTTCATGTTACCTTACGTAAAAATAAAACGGCAACGGAGCACTTCATTTTATGACCGTCGGCCTTTAGCCGATTACTCGTTCCGTGGCAAGAACAAAGTTTTTCATTCACATTCAGTTCAGTTAACTTCGAAACTTTGTCGTGGAAGTATACAATCATGTTTGGAAACACGCTTTTCACCGGCTTCTTTTTCGCCGCACTTTTCGCCATCGCATCTTGCACCGATGACCTAAAAGTTGATGTGTTATTCAAACCCGAAATGTGTGATGTTAAATCAAAGCAAGGAGATACGTTGACCATGCACTACACTGGTACTTTGACCGATGGTAGTAAATTCGATTCAAGGTAAGATATTGATAATCAAAAAATTATTTAAAGTAAAATCTTTATCAGTAAATATTTTTTTACAATCAGTCGTTGATAATGGCCTACACTGTCACAGACAATATGACTGACTGTATTACCATCATCACTGTTATGTTTATCTTCGTTATGTGACCCAATAACTATTTCCTGGTATTATGCTAATATTAGTTTTAACTTCTTTGTGATGTATTTTTTGTTCTGTTTTTTTCTTATCGTTAGTCTAAGTTGTAAATACAATTTGGATGTCCGATGATGAAACCGATGTACTAACCTCAATTTTTGTTTTTAATTTAGTGATCAGATTTGTTGCTAAGGAATTGTGTAATACATTTAGTAAATTTATGGATTTAAATCTATTTATAATATATTTTTCCTGGATTTTTCATTTTATTTTGTTACAGAGAATTTATTTGTTATACATTCTGTGTTGTTTACTTTTATGTCATGTCAAACTATATTGTTTTACTTTGTTATTATTGGAATCAACAATAAGTATACTTACCTACTTAATTATTTTCAGTTTGATTTCCAGTTATATATATATAACCTACTTATATGCATATTAAAAATAATATCTATAAACTACAAATATTATGTTTTTCTATATTAGACCAGAGGACAGATCTTTGAAAAAACGGTTACCTACATTTGGACATGACAGGTTGCAATATAATGTTTGCAAAAAAAATTGTGTGACAACTTCAGTAATAATAGACTTATTATTAAAATATTACCATTAACTTTGGGATAATTAACTTTCAGGGATAACGTAACAGGGATAACGTGCCATGGCATGACACAAATTTATTATAACTTGTATTTAAACTAATGATTTGAAAATAAAAGTTAACAGATCTATCTTTTTCACCTTTTGAGCAATATAAAACACAAAAACCCAAATTACACAAATACAAAGCAACTAAAGTGTGTTTTTTTAGAGATATAGAACTTTAAAGTGGAATAAAACAAAGATTATTTTTTATATGAACAGGAAATTAACTTTATTTGAAAGATCATTTTTTGGCATTATATTTTAAATATGATTTCTGGCATATGACCACCAAGGCTGGATCTGACGTAGTCTAATCTGGAGGTCCAATTTTCGACGACTTTTTGCACTATTTGTGGCCGTATATCGGCAATAACGCGGCGAATGTTGTCCTCCAGTTCGTCATTCGTTTCAGGCTTATTGGCATAGACTAGCGACTTCACATAACCCCACAGAAAATAGTCTAACGGTGTTAAATCGCACGACCTTGGAGGCCAATTCACGGGTCCTAAACGCGAGATTATGCGGTTACCAAACGTTTCCCTCAATAAATCCATTGTGGCACGAGCTGTGTGACATGTTGCGCCGTCTTGCTGAAACCACAGCTCCTGCACATTATGGTTGTTCAATTCAGGAATAAAAAAGTCAGTAATCATGCCTCTATAGCGGTCACCATTGACTGTAACGTTCTGGCCAGCATTGTTTGTGAAGAAGTACAGACCAATGATTCCACCAGCCCACAAAGCACACCAAACAGTCAATTTTTCTGGATATAGTGGTTTCTCAACATACCCTTGAGGATTATCTTCACTCCAAATACGGCAGTTTTGTTTGTTGACGTAGCCATTTAACCAAAAGTGAGCATCGCCGCTAAACAAAATTCGCTTATGAAAGTCGGGATCAACGGCAATTTCGTTTTGGGCCCATTCACCGAATCTACGCCTTGCTAGGTGATCGTGTGGCTTCAATTCCTGCACGAGTTGAATTTTGTAAGCACGCAAACCAAGATCTTTTCGCAAAATCTTCCATAAAGTGGATGGACACATATCCAACTGCTGTGCACGATGGCGTATAGACTGATTCGGGTCTTCCTCTATACTACGCTCAACAGCAGCAACAACATCTTCTGTACGGACTGTACGACGTCTCTGTGGATGCGTATTATCATTAAGAGTGAACGTGTTGCGAAAACGTTCCACAGTTGATCGAATTAATTGCTCTGATGGGCGATTATGTATACCATAAAATGGACGTAGTGCGCGATACATATTCCGAACAGAACTATGATTTTCAAAATAAATTTGCACAATTTGAAAGCGTTGTTCAGGCGTCTATTCATATTGAAATGTCAAACTAAAGTAAATAATAATCACCTGACAGCTGTCAAAATAGCCGCCCCTTAAAAACGTGTTGCCAACTTCTATTTCTATACCGCTAAAAAAACACCCGTTATTTCTAAGAAATTAAACAAAGACTAAATAAAAAACAAATGTTAGAGATGCGCAAACTAGATAAATGAATGAACGGAAGGAAATAAGTCAATCTTCGCTGCTGTCTTCGGAAATACCATCCTGTAGGCTAGCGGTCCGCAACATTTTTGATATTGCGACCCCAAAATAAAAAAAAGTTATGAGCGACCCTAGAAAAAAATCACTAAATTAACAAGTGCAGAGGTTGGTTCAGGACGAAATTAAGGTAAACTTCGATTATCCTCCATGTTGTACTTAGCTGTTTTTATTTCGTAAATTATGTTGAAGAGTTTATTTATTTTGGAAGCATAATAATTATGATGGCATTAAATGAGACAAGCAATTATTTTAACATTTTATTTTTTTAAAAATAGGTACATATACATAAGTTTACAAACTAATGTGAACCTTATGCTTGCACACTTGCAGTCAGTATATAAATTCTTGGTGATATATTATCAGAAAGAGACAGTCTCAAATCAGGTTCTACGTTAAGTCTGGGGCGATATTTTGTTTTTATAGCAGTCGATGTGGAGAAAGCTCTCTCGCACAGGTATGTAGATGCGAATGGCAGCAATTTCAGCAGAGATGTTTTGTATAACAGTGGATATTAATTTTCCATCATTATCCAGAACTTGGATAGATCCGTGGTTTTGAAAATAGATCGAAGGCTTTCATCGGATAATAAATCGATCAGCTGCTCCTCTTCTTTTAAGTTCATCTTCACAGTGTTAAGTTCACAAGTGAATGGATTAATTATCCATTGGTTGCCGTGTGACGTATCTGGGAATCGTATTACCAAGTCTTGCTTAAGGCTTGTAAGATGCATGATGATTTTGGTTTTAATTTCTTCTTCGAACTTTATATTGTTTTCTTCAGAAAATTTCTCCAAACATGCAAACATCTCGTAGTTTTCAGCACTGATTTCGTCTATCCACAAACTTATTTTCCTTTAAAATCAATACATTTGTACTCTTCCCTTGCAACGATTGATTTAAATCATTCAGTTTTTCAAAAATGTCCGAAAGATAGCCAACTGTTGCCTGCTAATTTTCATTCAAAAAATATTCCGCTAGCTTTGGTTCCCGTTCAAGTAGAAATATTCTGATTTCATCTTTGAGATCAAATACACGTTGGAGTATTTTTCCTCGCGATAACCACCTGACCTCCGTATGTAATAGTAGATTTTCGTATTCTGATCCCAATTCGCGACACATTATTTTGAAAAGGCGACTGTTGAATGCGCGAGCTTTAATAAAATTTATTATTGTTACGACTTGTTCCAACACTTTATTTACATCTGGTTGCAAATGTTTTGCTGCAAGGGCTTTACGGTGAATCATACAGTGAATAAAGCCTACACAGATATACAATATTCCCACTTTATATCATGGATTTCAAAAAAGGTATTAACTGCATTAAAAATTGCTTCACCGATTGTTCTTCTTTCTAATCGTTGACAAAATAACAAATCTTCGCGTATGTTTTCATATCGGTATCGGATAAATATCAAAAGTTGAGTTACATTAGCTACATCAGTGCTTTCATCCAGCTGAATAGCATAATATTGACTCCGTTTCACGCGATCTATAAGTTGTATTTTGATATCATCAGCAAGTAGATTGATACGACGATGAACAGTGTCACTTGATAGTGGAATTGTTTTCAGTACATTGGCATACTTTTCTCCTTGCATTATCGAAACCATTTTCATTGCAGCTGACAAAAAGAGCGTCTCGCCAATGTTGTGAGGTTTTTTAGTTTTGGCAATCAAAAAGGCAACCTAGAAAGATGCTTATAACGCTTTTTGGTTAACTGTTGTGTATTTTTGGAAATTAAACTGCTGTGGCGTTAGTTTGGTGGCATGTCGTTTAAAATAAGATTCATCTTTATTCTTTAACTATGGATTAACTGTGGCCTTTTCAATTTGGCCGGCTTCATGCTCTCGTTTGCCAAAACCTCCGAACAAACAACGCACTGTGGACGTTGTTCAAAATTAAACACTACATTCAAAACCAAACTGGATGGACGATTCTTTAAAAATGCGTTGACGCGTCCCAGTTGTCTACGATGTAGCTGTTGCTTATTTAGTTAAAGTTGAAGCGTCACTTTCTGTATCGATGTGTACGGTAGATGTGGATATTGAACGTGAAATGGCTCTACTTTCATCGCTGTTATGACTAATAGTTATAGTAGTGGAACCAGATGTTGCTCTGCTGTCATCAATAGTAAGAACACTACTAGTACTTGAAGTGGCGGCATTGTTTTCACGAATCATATTACTCGTAACAGTAGTTGCCATTGTAGAATCTGAGGCGACACTGTTGTCAAGAACTATGTGTTTAATTCTTTTGTTTTGTGATGCGTTATCAGGACTTCCGCCACCTGCATCTTTAGATATGCGTTTTATTAGCCACTTATCCATTGTTAACTGCAATAATAAATACGTATTAAATGATGGTTTTGATATTCAACCCACGCGTCCAACATGGCCGCGCCGCGATGACGCCTCACTTTATTTTCTAAGTATGAGTGCACAGTTACTTACCGTGTGCGTGGTTATCCACGAGAACACTAATCTTCTAAAAAAACTTTCTAGGGAAGTAATCTTTGAAATCAATTTAGTACCTATAAATATAGAGGTTTGTATTTGCAATCGACAAAGCGGCGATGCGTACGCACGTGGGGATAGAACTGACTGAACAGACAGACTGTTTTTTCATATTTTCATATCAGACAGACATTTTCTCTATTCTTTCATGTTAATATTTATTTTCGCTCGAACTATACGATGGTCACTACCAGTTGTTATGTTGTTAATTGTTGTTGCGTCTTTAAATATTCCTTTGTTGTTTGAGAGAAAATAGTCTATTTCATTTTTGGTAGTTCCGTTAGGTGCGATCCATGTCCACTTTCTGTTGAGTTTATTTTTGTAAAAGGTATTCGTAGCATACATGTTTTCTTCTTTCAGAAATTCCAAGTTTTCTCTCCTCTTGGGTTTCTTGTGCCGAATCAGAAATTTCCAATCTTGTTTTCGAGGTTCTCAATTTTTCTTCCAATTTTGGCGTTAAAGTCTCCCATTATTATTATTTTAGATTCTTTGTTGTTGTCTATAGCTTTTTAAAGGTCTTTGTATATATATAAGCGAGGTTCCTACAGCCTCTGCCGCTTCTCGCATTTCCACCGCCATCGTTTTCTGTCCATCCATTCGTCTTCTTTGATGGCTCTATCTTGTGCCGTACATTTTCTTCCCAGGCAACTGAAGGCCGTTCCCTTTTTCTTCTTTGTTGTGGTGTGTAATTTAAAACTTTCTTTGGCCATCTATCTTCATTCATTCACTTCACGTGACAATACCACACTAGTTGTCTCGTTTCAATTATGTCTTCACTGGAATATACACTATTTGTCCTCTTATCATATCAGGAATATCTTCAGGATATTCCTGATTATTATTAAGATCATATCAGGAATATCTTCATTCCTGATATGATCTTTTTTGGATATACCACACGTTATCCTTAAAAAAACCATTTCGTCTACTTCTATTCTTTTTCTATCATTTTTCGTGATCTGCCACACTTCTGCCCCATAAGTCATAATAGGCTCTACCAAGGTTCGATAGATTGTCAATTTCGTTTTTTGTCTAATATCTTTAGACCATAGTAAGATCCGAGATATTTATATTTATTACATGTTTTTGTGTTTCTAATTTCTAACTCTGGATCTTCTTCCGCATCTCCTATTTTAAAAGTAAAAAGTATTTATTACATCATCAGTTGCTTTTTCAATTAGAGCATAAACCTGCACAATCTTTATTCTGGTTTGTGAACTTAGTTTTAAGATCATGTACGTAACCCTGTCCGAGATGCTATGAATTATTTAAATTTGTGATTTTATCTTGTTCATTAAGAAACCTACTTCACTGTATGTATAATGTTCTCTGCCTTTGTAATAGAGCCTGTTGCCTGAATGTTAGTTCACACACCCTTAATTCCTTTTAAGAGGGTATAATAATAAATGAATTACATATTTCAGAAACCCCATAATTCCATTTGTATAAAATGTTGAGAAATTAGAAAAAACCTTATTTCATGAAATATTTTAAAAAACCTGTTGTGCTGTTGTAATAAAATCATGAGATTAATGTGTTTTACATAAAAGAGTGGTGAATTTTAGCTTTATATATGTTTTTTTTTCTTTTTTACTTTTGTGGACTTTTGGGGTTTTTGAAATATACACATTTTTCAAGGATGTAAAAATAAGAAAACATGTTTTATATAAACATTTATTCAAAAATATGGGCATACAGAATAATATATCAGTAGTAATCACTCATCTGGTTGTATTATTTCATTTGAATCTCCCTCGCATGTTGGCAAATTAAAAGTTTCTCCGTAAAAGCCCTTGACTTCTTCATTATCTGGTAGATACTTTTCCAGTTTTCTCAAGTCTTGCATCTTCTTGATATTAATAGGAATATGTCCTTCGGTGTATGCTTTTCTTGTAGGGAAACTAATAACATCCTGGTTGCTACTTCGTAGCCGAAAAGAATGATCTATCAAGCCATCTATGTACTCTTTTGTAATAACAATTCGAAAGTTGAATATGTTAAAAGCAGTTTTTTGATCTCTTGGAATATTTCTGCCCAAAGATTCATTGGAGAGCATCGTCTTTTTAAAATACGTGGGCCACATCCTTTAAAGTTCAATATGTTGTCTGATTTAAAATCCTGTCTGATTTTTTAATTTTCCTTTTAAGAACGGAAAAATCCCGATCACACGGTAAAAGGAAATGTCCCCGTGTGGGATAATATTGTTCAATCTTTTTAAATCTATTGGTTGAAACTAATGCAGAAAAAAATCTAACTCTTGTATGGTTCTTGTTCTGGGCGGCACATACATTAGAAAAGAAGTGAAAATGGTAAATATTTTTAAATTCTGGATTGTTGTCAAGAAAATGTAATAAAAATGATACAACTTCATTAGGCCCTTTAGTTCCTGTTCCCTCATGATACTCATAGAATGTTGCCTTATCATCTTTTACATTATGAATACATAAAACATTAACAGTAAGTCGTCTTAAATAGAATTTTTCCTGGACAGGAATAACCGGTAGTTGCAGGTTTTGCATATAATCAATGCAAATACCACCTACATTATCATCTACTTTACAAAGTTCTGAAATGGTTTTAAGTTTGTTATAAAATTTGTTTGCCCGTTTCTTATGAACAGTTTTTTCTGCCAGTGCCACTCTTTTTGCTGTTTCATTTAAGAATTTACTTTTTATTTTATTTTCTAACTCTTCACATGTGGAGCAGGTGTCGACTTGTGGGCGACCGAAAGATAATAAAAATTGTTCTTTAAAAATCTTTTTATAATATGAATATTTAACGTTTTGTTCCAGGTGAACCTCTTTAAACAACTTATACATTACAAAAATATTTCATTTTTCATTTACTACTAGTATAATGGGCAGTTTTGACCGGCAACGGAGCAATATGTTATATGATTAAAAATCTATAACAAGTCCTGACTTCGCATTGCCAGATTGATTTTTACCTCGTTTATCTATAGGAACTTGCCCCTCTCGTCTTAACGTGGTTAAGCGACGCAACCGATCATTGGTAATGCCAAAAATGGCAATAAATGCTTTTCTACATATTTTATTTGTACCTGTTGGTCCCTGAATTGTATATTCAAAAGAAGCTAGTCTATCAGGCTTGCAAGAAATATCAGCTGGTTTTATGCCCCTTCGACGTGAAACTTCATGGACTGAAATAAGCGATTGTAGCAAACAATCTTGTTCGTTCTTGGTGTTAAGGCTCCTGAAGTTTCGGAATAATTGAATATGTGTTTCTTCAGAAATTCGTAAAAAGCATTTTTGGCGACATCTAAAAATAAGTATCATTAAAATTACGATAATAAAATATTAGATATTGTTTAGCTAGTTAGTAATATTTTAAAGCTTTAAGGCTTACTTGCAGTCTGGTCCTTGGTTCACTTCAGGCGCCAAGGCACCACTCCAGCGTTTATAGGCAGACCCTTTAACTCTAGAGTTTTTAATACCTTCACTTTTATATTCACTGATATTACGTATTCCACGCTTTTTTTGCGCGTTGAAGACTCATTTTCCTTTTCCATTACTTAAATTATTGTTAATTTTTACTGTAATAACAACTAACAATATGTAGAGATCACAAATAATGTGCATAACCTAAAAAACTCAAAACCTCCTGTCATGTCAAAAATCAGTGTGTACAAATATTATATTTTAGAAACACCAAAATTCCTGGTGTCTTGGTGTTTCTGCAATACATGAAATTTTCAACTGGCAACAAATGTATGCAAATTTAGTGAGTTTTGGGGTTTCTGTTTACTGTTAAGTGCGTCTACCTATATACTACCAAAAATTACAGAAAACTGTAATTTCATAAATTTGTGATTTTTGGGGTTTCTGAAATACGTGCTTCAAATCACCTATCGGCCTACATCACAGAACGTTTTCGGAACAACTATTCCATCATCAGTGCTATCTATATAATATATCGGTAAAAACCCTTTAAATGTTGTTTGAAAAACTTTGAGTTACTATGATGTGTAAGTGACAAAAGGAATTGATTACATGGCAACGTAAGACTTCACTGGGGTTGCTAATCCTTAGACGAAGTATCTGTGAGGACTTGTTATCCTATTAACTCAATCAACGCAATTTCACATATTTTTTACCATGACTTTATTTTTATTATCCCTAAGTAACTCACGTATTTTTTTTCACATGTAGCACTTTCTCTGTCCACCTTGATTTATCAAAATTTTTAGCAAAACAGTACCTGCAAGTAACTAACAATGTCAACTTGATGACTCAGCGTGCTGGAAAACTTACTTTGAAATGTGGATTTACTAGATTGTCTATTATACTAGATTGAAGTTATCATAGAACTGTTTATTTTTTTTGTTTATTTATTCTTCAACATTTTATTTCATTGAGTATGAAATATATCCGAAAATGCTGATATTATGCTAATAAACAAAAAAAAAATTAGTTAAATGACACATAGATCTCAGTAACCACGATCTAACTCAACTATTTGTGTAGCATCTAGACTACAAACACTAAATAATTTAACACATACGTCTTATTTATAATTTTACGTAGTCAATTAATACTAACTTGTTTTCGAATAGGATAATTCGATTTATTTGACAGCAGGAGACAAGAAATTCGTTTTACTGATGAGGCACGGATCATGTCCCTGTCAATTCCGTAGACGACGTTTCAGGACGAAGTCATTCTTATCTGGATAAAGGAGAACGGAATTTCAAACCGTCGCGTAACGAGGCGTTTCTCTTACATTCTATCATTATTAAAGGATTTGTTTAGAAACGGGGTTAGATGATGGTTTAGGGCTATATAGTATACACCGTATGTAATTTTTGGTACATAGTGTTGTGTTTTTATTATTCTAATTTATTGTTTTTATTTATTAATAAAGGTTCTACACTTATAACACTTAAAAGTTTATTTAAGGTCTTTGTTTGCACAATCTATCTAATTTATATTACACCAATAACACCGTACTTTGTGTACATTTATTATAATACGTGCGTTACATTTTAAAACGCGGCGCGATCTTCAAAAACTAACTGTCCTCCTTACAACAAAATCCCTCTTTACATATAAAATACAGTTATTCGAGAATTGCGTCGAAACCCCATCGAAGACCCCAGAATGTCGCTCAGACTGGTTTTTATTCGGCCTGCCTGGAAATTTCGAATTGTGGGTGATTCATCATAATTCAGGTGAACAGGTCTTTTAGCGAAGGGACTAGCAATTTCTGCCGGCAGGTAAACAGGTCTTTCAACTGAGCGCCGAAATAACTAAAACAGAAAAGATATTAGTAATAAATATGTTTACAGTTTTGAGTCATATGACACGTCATTATTTATCGTAACAATAGTTTATTAAAGTATCTATTATGGATATAAATATATGGATATATATATATATATATATATATATATATATATATATATATATATATATATATATATCCATAATATATATATATATCCATAATTTAATATATATATATATATATATATATATATATATATATATATATATATATATATATATATATATATGAAAATTACTGAGTTCTCGGAAAGAACCGCGTTGAGAATTTAAAACTCGACGTTTCGGCACCCATTTTGGAGGTTCGAGTTCGGGGTCTCAATCTGCCTATTCCCCTCACTCGAGACGTACCAGTATCGTGTTCTATATTGCAAGAACTGTCTCTCGGTACTGAGGTCTCAATCTGAGTACTTCTCAGTGTCGAGTGACGACAGTTTACTGTGTAATCTGCCTACTCCTCAGTGTCACTCGACACTTTAATAAGGAATTAACCATGGTTATTCCATTAATTAAAATCAATAAAATTTTACATAAAAAAACAAATAGAATGTTAGAACACCATGTATATTCACAACATTCTAGTGAAATTGTTGAACAAAAACCTTACCGTTCTTTAACATACATAGGTGAGATTTCTTACAAACTTGCAATAGTTTTTAAAGACTACATAAACATCTCTTTTAAGACTGCCTCAAAGTTAGGATTGGCATTCTTGAATAACAAGGACAAACGTGACTCATTTGAGTATAGGGGGGTGGATAAGTTGAGTTGCCATACCTGCAATGCGTGTTACATCGGTAGAACCTTTAGATCCCTTAACAGTAGATTGAGAGAACATCTTAGATATATAGAACGTCCAACATCAGGTCAATCCCATTTCGCACAACATATTCGAAGTACAAACCACATCTTTGATCCACAAACAAATTTCAAAATTCTGCATACTTGTAATAAAGGCTTCTTATTAAATAACCTGGAACATTTAGAAATTTTAAAATCATTAAAAAACACCTCATCACATGCATTAAATGCACAATTAGAACTGGAATACACACCAGTCTACTCAGTATTAATATAACTGCTTGAATATATAAAATAACATTACCTGATTTTTCATATATAAGTCATATAACTTTATATATAGTCAACACAAATTAATACAGCTAATTCACCTTATTAATTATTCCAATCTTCAACGAAAGATTTCAAATTTGGACACCCTCACATCCACAATATTCTTCTTGCTAAAATTTCCTTTTCCTAAAACTAAATTAAATATCAGTATTTGACTGGTATGGTACCTCAACTTATTTACCACAAATTTTCAAATATAGTCCACCTGGCTTGTAATATATATACTCATTATATTAGAATTTGATTTAAGTCAACACGTCGTTTAAAATTCTAACACAACATTGAAGAATCGTTCAGACTAGTATTACTAATTAAATCAACTTTTTTTAATCTTAAATCATAAACAATTCACGTGATTGTAAATTTGAATTTGTTAAAGTGTTGCAGAAATTTATTGTACAGACTTATCAATGTCGACGTGGACGTTACATCTTGCTTTGGTACATTATAAACTCAAAATAAGACTAAAATTATAAATAAAAGTTTAGTATTAATTAATAGTTTTTACCTACATGAGATAATTCATGAGAAGAGCCTGGAACATCGCCCATAGACAAAACAGGAATGTCCGCATCAATTTCTTCATTTCAGACATCTTGCATGTCTGATTGATCTTGAATTTGAGATAAAACATTATTAGCTAATTGTTCAAATTCATCGTCATTATCTAAAAAGGACCTTAGAATCTCTTGGTTTTTTGGAGTATCCGGATTAAAACCTAAAACAAAAATATCAATATAGACCTGTAGTCCATTGCAATGGACATCATATTTTAATGTTTGTTATCGACAAAAAACAACGATAAATTATAATTATCTATGTCGAATAAGCAGTATAAAAATTGATATATTTACTTTCGATTTCCGGCGTATCGTGAATTCGCCATGTCACACTATTTTTAAAAGCACTTAGCTCGGCTATGATTCAAACTGCAAAATAAAAAATATGTAGTTGTCAGCAATTTACAGGAGTTTAATTTTGTTGTAGGGCTTACGTAAAGGTATGTCCATTGCAATGGACACCGGGTCTGAAAGGGTTAATGTCTTCTTCTTCTAAGTTTTCTTTCCTTATTTGATCTTCTATTTGCTATCTGTACACATTTGCATTTTTTTTTTCGATTCCATTTTGTTTCTTCTTTTCCCGATCTCCTTTTTTAAATTAAATATTCTCTTTAAATCGTGCTTTAACTAGATAATGATCACTATCTATGTTTGCTCCTCTAAAAGACCTAACATCTACTAAGTTAGAGCAGTGTCTTGCATCGATGATTATATGATCTATTTGGTTAATCGTATTATTATCAGGAGATTTCCAAGTTCCCTTTTGTATATCTTTATGGGAACATCTTGTCTTAGCTATTACCGTGTTCTTAGACATCGCAAAGTTTATGATTCTGATAACGTTATCATTAAAGTCTACATGGTGTCTACTCTCTTTTCCGATGGTGGGCGAAAATATATTCTCTATAGATGGAAATTGAAACGTCAATAAACTTACTTTAACCTTCAATTGTGGCTTATTCCCATTAAAATAGTAATTAATGTATTCTCTCTTCCAACTTTGGCAATCAAGTCTCCTGCTATTAGGTAAAAAGAAATAAAATAAGACTTACTCACAATGTATTTAATTATACCACCAACGACCGGTTTCGCATACTACAATTTGCTATGCATCTTCAGGTCTTACGAAGCCTGGTAAACTAAATGCTGAAATTACAAAAACCCACATTAGGGTGGTGGGCGAAAATATATTCTCTATAGATGGAAATTGAAACGTCAATAAACTTACTTTAACCTTCAATTGTGGCTTATTCCCATTAAAATAGTAATTAATGTATTCTCTCTTCCAACTTTGGCATTCAAGTCTCCTGCTATTAGGCAAAAAGAAATAAAATAAGACTTACTCACAATGTATTTAATTATACCACCAACGACCGGTTTCGCATACTACAATTTGCTATGCATCTTCAGGTCTTACGAAGCCTGGTAAACTAAATGCTGAAATTACAAAAACCCACATTAGGGTGCTGTCTAATCAAGAAAAATATAGCAATTATGCCAATATTATATGTCTGTGATTATTAATAGGAATTAAATCGATTAAAGCAGACAAAGTAAAAACAGCAAATGGCACAAAATAATCTAATAAATTGAAATAAATTAGTAAATAACCAAAAAATACTACTTACATGCCGTACAAGAATTATTAATTAGTGATTTGGAAAACATAGTTTAAACTATCCTGGATTGCTAGGTGATCATCGGTTTTATTGTAACTGTTTGACAATTAGAGAGGAAGTTCTGGAGGGAAGAGATACTAACAAATAAAATAGGAAGTAGGTATTGTAGATAGTAGATTGTGACTAAGTGTTATTTTATTTCTTTTTACCTATTTGAAATGGACTCACATAAGCAACACATTCAATATTTCAATCTCCTGCTATTATTTTGATTCATTTTTTGGACACATACCGTACTCTCGGTCAAGTGCCTCATAGAACATGTCTTTTTTATCATCCTCTTTTTCCTCCGTTGGAGCACGGATGCTTATAATGCTATTAGCGAACTTCCCTTTAAGTCTTATTCCCTATATCCTATGATCAATAGCTTTGAAATCAATTACCTATGTTTGACCTTGCTGCTTACAATAAATCCGATACCAAATTCGTGTCGGGTAGGATGTCCACTGTAATAATTGCAGTTATTGTTCTCCAGGATGCCTGAGCTAGTCCACCTTATTTCCTGTAAAGCAATGATATCTGCTTTGGCTTTAATTATTTCTTGTATGAGCAGAGCCGTGGCTCCAGGCTGATCTTCTTACGTTCCACGTGCAAATTTTTAAATTATTATCCTTATTCCGTTTGCGAGTTCGTCGTAGGTTAGACAGTCCGGTTTCTTTCTTTGGAGCACTCATAGCAAAAGGTTTTTACAGGGTTAGGTAGTTAACCCAACGACAAGCCTCCTTTTCGGAGGGCCACTTCACCCGCTCTCGTCAGTTCCCGACCCAACTTTCCACCAGGGTTGGATACCGGATCTCCAGTTGGATT
The DNA here is from genome assembly GCF_040954645.1 of Diabrotica undecimpunctata. Lineage (NCBI taxonomy): Eukaryota > Metazoa > Arthropoda > Insecta > Coleoptera > Chrysomelidae > Diabrotica > Diabrotica undecimpunctata. Next base: position 110,409,084 of record NC_092811.1, on the reverse strand, counting down.
GCTCGGTTTACAGGGGACACCAGCGTAAAGGTGAGAGTCAGATTTAAGTAGTAGAGGCTAATTGGAGTAAACTGGAATCAACTCCATGTTTTCGCATTCTAAATGATAATTTTTCCAATGAATTTACCAAATATCAGGGAAGACTCTTTTGGGTGGCCGACCCTGTATTAAAATAATATTCTTGATAAGGCTGTGTAGAATCAGAACCATGTATCATTAGTAAATAATCAATTTTTATCAAATTTAGAATAATTGGTTTTTAAAATTTCGACAAAAAAATTTTTTGAATAATTTATTTTTATAATTAATTAAAGATTTTGCTTCCTACTTGGTGCAAATAAATATATATGATTAATTACCATATTTTGTTCTAATATATGTATTTATTCGCACTAAAATGTTGTTAATTTACTCTTGAACAATTAGAAATCTTGTATACTATATTGCTATAATAATTAACCGTTATATATTAGTTAACTGTTCCCAAAAACATAATGTTACATTTAAAACGCTCGCTACATGAAAAAAAAACTGTTTCAATATTCATATCTCTTCTCCTCGTTTTTTATCGCTTTATAAATATAATTAGATCTTATAAATAATAAATCTTATACTTGACTATAATTACAAGTTAGAAATATGCTTTGGAGATAATTATGTTGATAGTTTATATTTTTTCCTATCTTAATAAGAGAAGAAAGCTTTAATTACGGTTTTTAATGTTATGTTCTGATGGTTTGCGGATGTTTGTAGATCCTAATATAAAACGATGCTGCTTATTTTTTTAAAATATAAGTAATTGTTCCTTAAGAATATAGTTTTCCCTTTCGGTAATTAATACACTCTTTCAGAACCTTTTCAGAAATTTTAATAAAAATACCTGGTACCACTGGTTGATGTATTTTCTTTAAGAAAGTTGTTGGAATTAGTCTGAAGTGACCATGAAACACAAATGGAAAAATCTTGGAAAGTTGGACACTGATTCGTGCTTCGGATTATCCTGGATGACAACAAACTGCAATCTTCAAAACTCGGCCATTCAATTTCTTCTTCAAACCATGTGGACCCCTCAAATGGTTGGAAACGCCGTCTTACAAATCTTCCACGTAGGAAACAACACAACCAATCGGTGATTAAGTCAACAAAATCTGTCAAATAGCATTTTGAGTCCAAATTTACTTCTCAACTTAAAAAATTGCCGGCATTTGAAGACTACACGCCGAAAGCTATCTCTTCCAAAATCCAAATATCTCCTCACTAACTGCATTTCACTATTTTCCGATGACAACAAAAAAAAAAAGAATAAAGAAAAAACAATAACGAATTTGAAGAAAATCCAGACAAAACAACGAAACCAACTGCCCTGGCAGCGGGCTCATCGTAGAGTGACATCATTCTACCAACTCGGTATAAACAAAGCATAAACGGAAATATTCCTGTTTATTTGATGCGCAAATCTCCAGGCGCCATCAAGATCAAACGCGAAATACCAATCTGTGCTTGATAAACAAACTAAAAATGTTTATATTATTATTCTCAGCGACGCAAAAAAATTGAGAATATTCTTCGGTGTTTTTAACATTTATGAGGGGAAATCGAAATGCCATGAGTGGCATTTTCGTCTCTACCGACTGGGGTATCAAGGAAAATTGTGTTTTAGATTATTCACCAGTGTATTCAATGGGTTAATAATAATAAAAGATAAGGTATTAGCAAACGTAAGTGGATTAACAAACATTGTCGCTCTCAACGTACAAACATATTAAATATAATAAATTTAATCGCTTCATATTTTACTTAAAATGTATTTCTGCTTAATAGAATTTAAAATTAATTGTTCTTTGTACTTCCGTAGCATTTCCACAAGTTACTTTATAGTCAAAATTATCATAGAGTTTAATTTTCGCATAAACTGTAAGTCATAACTTTGACGCTTTTAATATAAACAAAAATTTCAGTTGTAGTTAACCGTTTATGTCTTAAGTTTATATATAGCTATATTTATATATATATATATATATATATATATATATATATATATATATATATATAAAGAGTGTTTCATTAATAATTGATGGAAATATTTTAACTATAGATTGTTGGACTCAAAATATTAAGGTTTAACCTTAATTACTTAAATAAAATGTCGCTCCTTACTCAGTTACAGGATGTTTTATTTAAAGTGTAAAAACTATTATTTGTACCCAGTACCTTAAAACTATTTGACATATTCTTGTCATACTTGGCACGAAGTGTACACCCTACTAAATTATGTTAAATAAACGTTTCTGGTTACTATACTCGTTTTCATCGTTCTTGGCGTGTGCCTGAAATAAGCTACTACGGAATTTTTAATAATCGTCTCTCTCTGATACACAGATGCGTAATTCAATTGTGCGAGTCACGTTCGTCATGGTAAAGTGCGATGAGAAGGGAATGAAGAGACCACTCACGTCTCCCAGTATTGTAGCAATAACACCGATGCGTTTGGCCGATACAGTGTCGGTAATAAGTTCGGCCTCTTTACGAATACAGATAGCTGGCAGTGACGTGTTTTTTTAACATGTTACCCTGATCTGTGCAGGTTTGAAGTAGCTCATGAAATAGTTTTTATAAGTAAACAGTTTTTAATTAATTAATAGTTTGAGCTCTTACTGTGTGGAATTCCATTACATAAAATAATACTCTCGATACCTTAAAAATTCCAGTTTATTATAAATTAACTCTCTCTCTTCCAATACCCATTGCAATAATGACTTGTGGCATTGTTCTTGAATGAGCTGGCTAATAGGTTTATAATTGTAGCAATTACCATTGATATTTTATGTTGTTTTAGTCGATTTTAGTCAGTCATTGTTGGAATTTGTTCCGAACAGTTTTACTTATTATTTTTTGTTGTGAATAACTAATTGTTCTATTTAATAAAAAAAATGCCGGGAAAAACGATAACAGGAGAAATGCGACAATGTGTAGTTCATTTATTGGAGTATTTTAAAAAAGAAAAAGAAAACAACGGACCTTTGCTTTCGTTATCATCGGTACATGAACGAGTAGCGGACGCTTTGAAAATCAGTCTTCGAACAGTGACAAGAATAAAGAGTGAATACAAGACAGGGGCAGCTCTTACTACACCAGGAGAGTCACGTAATGTACAAATGTAAAGTAATGTAAAGACTAATGATGTCAGCGATACTATAAAAGGAGAGATTAGAAATGTACTGTATGGCATGAGAGCAAAAGGAGAGCACGTTACAATTAAAGTTCTAAATACACAATTAAGATTCGGGCAAGACAGAGCTATTGAGTCTTTGTCGCCAGAATAAACCACAAAATACCAGGTACGTTCTAGACGAGCTACTCCAAAAACATAAGCATCAGGTTTTGAGATTGCCTCCATATCACTGTCAATATAATCCGATTGAGTTGGTCTGGGGCATTTCTAAACAATACTATGATCGTCATATTGGAGAACATCTTCTTCTTCTTCTGGTTCCTATCCGTTTCGGATGTTGGAAATCATATTGGCAATCATGACCTTGCTCGCTGCGGCTCGAAACAGCTCCGTTGAGGTTTTCTTAAACCATGTTCTTTAATTTCTTAAATTGGAGAACATGGACGTGGAGATAAAACAGTGAAAAAAGTTTGGGGCGATGCATTAGCTGAGGCAACAGTGTGGGCGAGTTGTGTTAACCATACTAAAAAATTAATTCAGGACGACTGGGCAAAAATGGTCACATATGATGAAAATGAAAGTAGGATTATCATCGATTTGGCGGAAGATTCCAATGATGAAGACAGTTCCAGTGAAGACGCTGACTGATTAGCTAATTAATCAAGGTCAGTACGTTGTAACAATTCAGAATTCGCTACACTGCTGAAAACTTAAAAAATCTGTATCATTTTTTAATTAAAGTGGGTTAAATAATTAACACTTTTTTGGGTATATTTCAAAATCCTTTTAAAATGTACCTTTCGTTATATCCTGTCCTATTGTACTGCGAGCTAGAAAAATACTTCTTCGCAATTTATACGTATATTCCGTTATTAGAAATTTATTGAAAAATAATTTATAATTTTCTTTTATAACTATTATTTCGTTTGACATGCTGCATTTTGCTCCGCCACTGGAGGAGGTAAACGAATCGAGCTTAGACAAGAAAAGACAGATGAAACAACTTATTGCAAGTGTTTTTACAGGCACACGCCAAGAACGATGAAAACGATTATACCAGAGTTGTACGGCAGGGGAAAGTTACTGTTTGACCCTTTCCAAATTCTTCGCCACTGGCGGAATTGCTATTTTAACGCAATTTTTCGATTCTCCAATTTACTATACTACTAATAATACTGTTTATTCGTATAGTTAAAGTCAATATTTTTAGAGATATTTGAAGTTAAAAATGAAGCGGCTTGGTTATTTGATTAATGTATTATGTGGGTGTTTTTGGGTCATAAGATTACATTTATTACGCAAATGAAATTTTAATCGCTATTAACAAAAAAAAAATTGTATCATCCCGGATGCAGGAATTCGGGATGATACATTTGTCAATTTTTCTATCAAGTTTTTCCCTTTAGGTTTGAAGCCTGGCAACATTTAATTATTCAAGAAAAACAAGTAGTTGCAACTCTTGTGTTAATAAACTTTCCGTTTCCTCAGTCTCTAACTTAAATTTCTTCTTCTTTGGGCATTTTTTCAGGGTTCCTATCGATGAGGGTATTTGTGAACTCGTACTGGCTGATCCAGTATTTTGTAGATTATTCGCTTCACCATTGTCAGTTCCAATGGAATATCCCCCAGGAATTTTCGTGAATACTTGCCAAACTTTACTGGAACCAAACAGCCATTATTAATACCAACAACAGAGAAACAAAGCCAATCAGTATTGAACGAGGCGTAAGACAGGGCTGTGTACTGTCTCCCACTCTCTTTAACGTGTATTCTGAGAATCTATTTAGGGAAGCTTTAAAAGATCAAAAAGGAATTATCATAGGAGGAGAAATAATTAACAATATACGGTACGCCGACGATACTGTGATTCTAGCTGAAAACATCGACGATCTGCAGGAGCTAATCAATAGAGTTGACATGGAATGCACAAATTGGGGACTGTCGATAAATATCGATAAAACTAAATACATGGTGACCAGTAAAGTGGATATCGGCGCAACCCAACTGATATTAAACCAACAACCGCTGCAGAGAGTTCAGAGATTCAAATACCTTGGATGTTGGATTACCCAAAATCTGGATCCATCCTTCGAAATTCGATGTAGAATTGAACAGGCAAGAAACTCATTTCAAAAATTCAAGCCTCTATTATCCAATAACTCATTAAATTTGGAAATCCGTGAAAAGTTTACAAGATGTTACGTGTGGTCTGTACTTTTGTATGGATGTGAAACTTGAACTTTAAACGCCGATATCATGAATAAAATCGAGGCGTTTGAGATGTGGTTGTATCGAAGGATACTAAAAATTCCATGGACTAGCAGAACCAGAAACGAAGAAGTTCTTCAAAGAATGGGACATCAAAGAACTCTATTAAATATTATTAAGAGGCGTAAACTAGAATATCTTGGACATATAATCAGAGGACCAAGATATGAGTTTCTTCGGCTAATTCTCAACGGTAAAATCGAAGGAAAGAAATGGATAGGACGGAAGAAACTCTCTTGGTTTAGGAATTTGCGGCAGTGGACAGGTTTGACAGCGGACCAATTGCTACACGTAGCGCAAGACCGAGATCAGTATAACAGTATTATAAGCATGGTAGTCGCCGACGTTCCGTAGGGATATGGCACTCTAAGAAGAAGACTTCTAAGGTAATACTTATTTTGATTTAATAGACCCATTGTTACTTTGATGAATCGCAGCAATCCTCTATCAACCGTATTCGACTGTTTCTTACACACGATTGGCTACATTTTGTCTGTTATTAACATTAACGTAGGTTAAAGTGCATTTATAAATATAGGTTATCAGTTAGCTAAATATTATTTTACCTAACCGTTTCTTTCATTTTTTTATAAGTATTTCATGATTTTTTAATCATCAGGAAGAACTTCTGAAACTCGAACTGAAAAGAAACGATCCGTTCACCTTGTAGCGACCTCTGTAGGTGTGTAGCGACCTCTATAAGAAGAAACATGTAATCAAAAGACTTCTCATCGATGGCGATTTAAGTAAACTGCAAATCCGAGTTTGCTAAAAGCTACAAGATGTTGGTTATATCTTTATTCCAGCAATATATACAGATAGCCAAGGACTTTTTGCTATACATTCTTACGTTCATCAAATCAATCAATCAGTTTATAACGTTCTACGCCCTCTTCTGATTTCCAGTCTCCATTTATCTCGGTCGTTCCAAAGGTTTTCTTCAACTCCCCTCTCCCTTATGTCTTTATCGACTAATTCTCTCCAACTTAATCTCGGTCTACCTTGCTTTCTTCTTCCATGCTATGTGCAGTTCAATACTTTCTTGGGTATTCTGTGTTCATCCATTCTTTGGACGTATCCATAAGATCTTAGTGGATTTATTCTGATGTCCTCTGTTATATTGTGCTTAACACCCATAATTTCTCGTATTCTTTCGTTTCTAAATCTGTCTAATCTTGATTTTCCAGCCGCCCTTCTCCAGAAGTCCATTTCTGTTGCTTCTAATGCTTTCTAGGTTTTTTCCATTCAGTGGCCATACCTCACTTCATATGTAACAATGCTTTTTATAATGCTGCTGTAGATTTTGTGTTTGTTTTCTTTGGAGATTGTTTTTTCCCACAATACACTGTTTAATTGCCTAATGGCTTGGTCTTGTCTGGTTATTTCTATGTTTAATTTCTTCGTCTAATTTGCCATCGTTGGTTATTTGCATGCCTAAATATTTGTATTTGTGACAGTAATTTATTTCTCGCTGTATTTCTTCCAAGATTAGATTTTGTTGAATTCCCCAATACACATGTATTCAGTTTTCTTGATATTTACTTCTAGCCCCCATAGTTCGTATTCTTCCATAAGTTTACGAGTCATATATTCCAGGTCTTCATAGACGTTTATTCGAATTATATTCTTCTTTGTGTTACGATAAATAATGACGCATAATATGACTCAAAACAGTAAACATGTTTTTTTAATAAGTATTTTTCTAGTAGGCAATATCCAAGGAACCCTTACGCTAAAACCAGTTCCATGGCGTTTGAGATCATTCAGCAAGGGTCGCTGACCGATTTCTAGTAAGTTCGTCGCTCAGCTGAAAGACCAGTCCGAGTGACCTTCTCGTCTATTCGAAGGGAATCGCCGGAATTCTCGATTAACGGCATTTTATATTTAAAGAGGGAATTTTGTTGAAAACAGTCTGAAAATAACATCGCGTCTAGTTTTTAATATGTAACGCGCGTATTAAATGTAAATAAATTATATAATTATTAGTGTGAAATAAATTAGTTATATTGTACAAATAAAGACTTTAAATAAACTTGTAAGTCTTATAAGTGTGGAACCTTTGATAATAAATAAAGACAATAAATTAGATTAATAAAAAACACTACATTTGCAATATGACTCGGATACTGTCTTGTTTTAGGAGAAACAATTGATACTTTTTATTTCTTTCAACATCTACCGAAGCATTCTGAAATGGACAGTTTGGATCAGTTTAGATTTAACTAAGTAGTGATCAGATCTACAATTAGCTACACGTTTTCTCTACAGTTTTGTGGAATAGCTTTTGATTTTTGTTTTGTGATAAAATTTAATTTTTACAGTATGTATGTTTGACATTTAACTAAAACGAAAGAAAATTACTTCCACATTTTCCTGTTTGCTTCTATTGTTAAAATAAATGAGTAATTTAAATTCTTTTTAATCACTGGAGGTGTCAAAATCGTTCAACTAGTTTAAAAAGCATTAGTCAAATTGACGAAAACCTACCCTGCATTGTTTGTTTTATTCACTTTTCTCACCATCTCGCATTTCGTTCATGACTAGAACAAATAGTAATGGACTGAAAATTTCCTTTTGTTGTTTGCTGGTGATTAATATTCTTCTTATTAATTATTCATGACTCTTAACTGGAGTTCCGAGTTATAAAGCATCTCGTTTTGAACTGTTCTAGTAAATATTTTGATTTTGTGTTTAGTTATAAGACAACTAGTATTTTAAATAATACAGAATGGGCCACTGAAAATATCCCAACCTAATATTTTTTTATATTTCTTTAGATTATGCGAAAATGGTGAAATATATTGATTTTTTTCTTCTTAACTGAATACCTGTTAACGATATATAAAGTTCATTCACAATTATAAGAATTTACTTACGCAGAATTTAAAAGTATCCTGCTGATAAAGTCGAAGCCATAAAGGGATTTGCCTCTTCAGGTAAATAGTAAAAAGGGCCGGCCTAACGAATTTTATATTTTATTTGGCATTTACATTACATATTTAATTTAAATAAATATCTAGATAATTAAGGGAAATAATTCATAAACTGATGAAGTATTAGAATTTATTAATTATTATATTTTTTGTGTCGATTCTTTATTAAATATATCCAAATTTTGAAAGTAATAAACAATTTTTGTTATGTTAAACATATTAGTAAAATAGCAAGTAAAATAATAAAATAGTGAAGTGAAAATAAAAATGAATTAATGTGGGTATATACATATAGCTGAATATGGTTATATTTTATACTCCATGTAAGGAAAGAAGTTTTTCAATTGTTAGTAAGGTATAAAATATGTTTGAAGAAGATGGCAACAGATGGGAAATTTCTTTATTATTAATGTCATGACAAAAACTATTTTTCATAAAAATTTCAGCATTGCATAGATATCAATAATCAATAATCAAATTTATAAAATTTTAAGTAGTCTACAGCGAAAATCAAAAATATTAATTTATGATTAAAAGTGAATAGTGATACACAGTAATATGGCGGATGTCTTGAAATCGTATGACCCATATTTTTGGTATAATTATCACAAAAGTAGAGTAAAGATTGACTAGGGCGTATCGCTGTGGATCTTTGATAGAGTGTTTGCCCTACTTGTGCTTCCCCATCCTTATGTCGTTGATCAAATCTTTGGTTCATCCGCCTTGAGGCAGATTTCACAACCTCAGGATAAAAGGGTGCCCTACCACTTACCAACTCGTCCACCCGAAGCCGTTGGTCAGTAAGTGGGGGATTGGTTATACCGGCAATCGCTCGGTGAATGAATCGTCACACTGAATGACTCGCCATACTCAAAGTAAATATACTGACCCGTCTGCCCTCGGAAACCTAATAGCCATTCGGGGTCGGAAGAAACAAGAGTTAGCCAAGAGAGGCTGATAGGAAAGATTAAGGCATATCACTCAAGACAAGTTGAAAAAGAATAATATGTGAAGGCCCTTATGATGCGCCAGGTACGCTTTATAAGCGCATGAGTATTGTTTTGTATAAAACTTAATGAGGTCGCTGGTTAAATGATATTCGATAAATAATAATAACGAAAAAATGAAATAATTTGTTTGTAAATCAATTAGCGAAAAAGAGCAAATAAAACTGTCAATAAGTTAGGAAAGAAACTGGTCTTACTCATTATTGTTGTCTGTAGAACAAAGAATATAGACTTACCTTCTGAAATATTGATGTCGTAGCTAAGGAAATCTCGTTGGTACCGTCGGGGCGTCGGCCGACGCTCGATGGCGAGAACCTATCACGCACTAGGTCTGTCTCGATCGCTGTCTGGGGATGAAGTGTCTTGAGTTGAGACTTAAAACGGTCAGAAAAGAACCTCCTAACCGTTGCGTGTGGTCTGTATACCAAGAGGGTACACCAATAAATCACTCTATTGTGTTGCGATAATTGTTCTGGTAATACGAACCGTACACTTGTTTCTATATTGGCGACACAAAAGAAGTCAAATTCTTCGTACTTCAAACATAATACATGAGACAACCAGTTTAGCAATTTTACGAAATAACCGGAAACAATATGTTTTACCAAAGTCGTTAGAATACACAGCATTATATTAGATCACATTACAGTACCGTAACAGAAATATTAATAGTAAAAATATGAAAAGAAATAGTATATACTTTCCCAAACAAGTATTAATGCACCTTGTGTTTCCGCTCATACCACTGGGTGTTGACTATAAGTCATATAAAATATCAAATAAGTAATTAAAAATAAATAACTAAATAGATTATATTATAATAAAATAATACAAATATTAAAAATAAAATATTTAAGTAAATGCTAAATACTCTTCCAAACGTATACATACATACATATAATACAGTGATGAGTGCATTACGAACCGGCAAAATAACGCAAAAGATAGAAAACATAATACGTTGTGAAATAAAAAGAGATGAAAGTAGTAGAGGTGGGAAATTATCGTTAGAAACCTCTAATTTACATTACATTACATTAGGACTATCGATAGTTTCCCACCTTTAGACGTTAGCTTATGAGCTAGTTGACTTCAGTCATAATATTACAAGTATGACGTCGAACATTAACATTTTTTAAATTTCGCATAAAGTAAAAACTGATTGAAGGCAATAAAGCAAAGCTTAAGTAAACAGTTTAATTAGTAGTAATTTGATAATTAATTCCGTGTTGACGAATACAGAATAACAAGCTATGATAATTCTGTATTGAGAAGAGTATGCGACATCTCAAATCACAGTTTATTATTGATCAATACTTTAATTTTGGATAAAAACATACTCATACTTAAACTGTTTTTACTCACATTACGTAATACGTATTACTATGACTGAAGTCAACCAGCTCATAAGCTAACGTTAAAGGTGGGAAACTTTCGATAGATCTAATGTAATGTAAAGTAAATGATAGGTTTATATCGATAATTTCTCACCTCTACTACTTGCATCTCTTTTTATTTCACAACGTATTATGTTTTCTATCTTTTGCGTTATTTTGCCGGTACTCAGGCACTCATCCCTGTATAGTAAACTTCTGTTTCTCTATAAACGGTACCATATTAGAAAAGGTTCAAAATTTCACATATTTCGTATGCAACTTTAAAAGAAATGCGGTCACTTTACAGAAAGTCATATAATTCAGAAAGGTGGTTCGAATTACACTGTTTTAAAGTCGCCAAAATAATGAAACTAATACAAACATTTCTAACTGTGGTATTATAAAGCAAAATTACATAGCTCTCTGAATAACGGAAACCGAAAACGGAAGACAAAGGTCAAATAGTGATACAATACGTAATATACTCTATACAGTATGTCGGTCACTTTGGCCGCGAGCACGCGGGAATGATCAAGGCGAAAGTGCATCTGGTTCATCTCGCCTCGATGCGTCTCCATTCGATGTCGGTTTTTGGTATCAATGATTGCAACATGTGAAGTATAACTGAGTATAACTAGCCAATATCTCATACAATGTCGATGTGTAAGCTTATAGATGCGTATGAACAATGACCAGAGAGTAACGTGAGAAAATAAGTGTATAAAATTTAATGTATAAATTCGAATCGCTAATAAAATAACTAAACTCGACTTAACTTTTAACAATGACTTTGTAACGAGTCCGTCACTTCAATAATCCTTGCATCACTTTAAATAAAATATATAAATCAATATTCAGTCGATATATCTTAGTAATTTGTAATTTCTAAGTTGGTATTAAGCAACGACTTCAAGCGGCAGTTTTGGCAGACATGCTTATCCGACTATAGAGCGTTCCACGTTAAGAAAATAACATTGCGGAGATAGGGCCATGTATTTCTTATGGACGATAGAAGCGCGGCGATGCCACGACAAACACAAGCACGAGTCAGGGTTGTGCTTCCCAAAACTTATAGTGAGCTCTTTCCTTCTTTTTTTCTTCAAAAATACTTTTAAGCTCTCTATCATTCTGAAGATCAATTAACTCATATTTTAAATCCCTAGCTTCGTATGCAAAAATAGAAAGATGAACTACATTTGCTGTTGTTATTGCCCATGGATTTTCCACCAAGCGAAATGGTTTTTGGAACTAAACCTCACAGACATTTCATCCTTTAGGTCTGCTAACAGCTTCAGTAGGTCAGAAATCTCTTGACTTTCATCTGGATTTTCATCAAACAGTGCTTTAACGGAAGGAAAGCTGGAATAATCTTCATTTGACAATTCTTCAATATACATATTCAGCTTCTGCTCCAGTGAAAACACAATACTCATCATTTTCGTTAAAATGTTATTGTAGTCTCCTTGCTATTTGGTCAATGTTTCATCCATAATGCTTATTGTATCAGTGAGAAACGCTACTTTAAGCCACCAACTAAAATCATGAATATCAGGAAACTCTTTATTCCTTGTAGCCAAAAACAGAGTAATCTCATGTCGAATGCTGAAGAAAAGTTCCAAAACTTTACCCTTACTTAGCCATCTCATTTCTGTCTGGTAAAGAATGTCCCCATATTGCGACATAAGTTCTTTCAAAAACTCTTGAAACTCTCTGTGGTTTAGCTCATTTGATCTTATGACATTCACAATTTTTACAAGTGTTTTCATAACACAGCTGAAATTTTACCAAATGACTATTGTCATATATGTTTATTGGAAATACTCGACATCATTAGCACGTGCAAATTCTACCCTGTCGCCTAATTTCCTATGAAATTAAAATGGTAAATGTGTTTAGGGTTTATTTATTTTTTCGGGCCTGCGTATATTATACGCAACGTGTTATATTATAACTCGCAAATTTTGTTTTACTGCTTAGTAGTCTGGGAGCCGCGAAAAATCGCTCTAAGGGCCGCATGCGGCCCACGGGCCGCGTAGTGATTATGGCTGGTCTAGAGCATAGTACAAGTGCATTAATAAAGTGAATTGTAAAGGAATACGATTATTTTTAATTATGGTGGTAATTAGGGGGTGACTTTCACGTTTTTTGTCGCTGAAAAAAACACGGACCAACCTTATTTTTACCATAACTCTCTAAGGATTTGAGACTTTTTAATAATAGAAATATTTTTTCAAGCACTACAAAAACGTTCCGAGTTTTCTACGAAAATGTATTGGTTTCTTCATTTTTCACGTCAAAACTTTTAATTTTGGCGTTTATCGAAGAACGAACTTTCAATAAACTATTTCTTCGCTTGTATTGGTTCTACAGACACCACAAATCTACCATTCTTTTTGTTTTTTTGAAGTTATACTTCTATACACGCGCTCCACGTTGGAAATTTGTATGGGAGTGAATCGGTGAAATCATTACATATGTAAGATAATGAGTAAGAGAGAGACAGAAGATATATTTTCTCTCTCTTCCTCTCTCGAATATAAAAATGTTCCTTTTGTATATATAATTTAATATTATATATATATATATATATATATATATATATATATATATATATATATATATATATATATATATATATATATATATTTATATTGTATAAAGATATATATACATATAATATTATATATATATATATATATATATATATATATATATATATATAATAAAATATTTATTAATATTATTATTTATGTGATATGTTTTGTATTATTTATTAAATGTTCATAATTATATTTGCCTTTTGTATTTCAAAATAATAATCTCAATAAATCACTGTATGATCCAGAACTGTCAATTTTGAAATACGTTTGTGTCATGTCCTCGGTAGTATAGTAGTCAGTATCCCAGCCTGTCACGCGGGAGACCGGGGTTCGATTCCCAGTCGGGGAGGACTTTTTTATTAATATTATTACATGGTAAATGTATAATGGTAAAACATATATGCGTCAGTAGAAAAGTTATGTATATTATTGTCATTTTTAAATACTGTAAAACATATATGCGTCAGTAGAAAAGTTATGTATATTATTATCATTTTTAAATACTTAAGGCTGTTTTATCGGTGCATCAAAACCTAGGGACAGTGTTTTCTCTGTTATTTACCGACAAAATGTCTCGAAATTTGGACACGTTATTCGAAATTATGTTGCCTTTAAACTGATGGTTTTACTTTTTTTATTTTTTTGAAACTTCTGTTGAAAAATTGGAATATACTGTTTAACGTTCTATTATAACCAAACTTTTTACGCCCATCACTCGAAAGAGTTTTTTTTTCTGTAATCGTTAATTTTTGTTTCACCTTTCTGTGTCCAGTAATAATTGAGAAAAGCGTGTTCCAACTTTAAAGAAAATTGCTAAAAAATACTGAAATCTAATAGTGAAACGTGTTACTCATCATTGGGCTTAGTTTCATCGTTATCGCCTTCGTGACGTCAAATCTCATGAACGTACGGTCAGTTAGTTCGTGTTAAAACTAATTTGAATGGAGAATAATGTATTTGTTGTCATTAAACTACCCGTCGGCCGGCGGCACTGAGTAAAGATGGTCTCGCGTAAGCAGTGTAGAAAAGTAAGTGATACGCCCATTTCAAATCGCAGTTGGCTTGATCTGCTAAAACAGCCTTAAGAATATTGCATTTTAATTTGTATTGTATTATTATATTAATAACAAAATAAACAATGAATTTTACTGCAGAGTATGCGTAAAAAATTTTTGCATTCAACTCCTTTCATACATATATTGAAATAAAAATATACATTTTCATCAAAATATTGATTCAATCCTTCATTTACTTATTACAGGTCAAAAGTTGTTTATTAATTGTTAGTAAGTTGTTATTAATTCTGTTTCTCTTTCTGCTATGTCTTACGTATAGCATTACGTATGTAATGATTGTGCAGATTGACTCCCAAATAAATTTGTAACGGCGAATGCGTGTATAGAAGTGTAACTTCCACCGGCAGTCCCACTGGACTGCCACACCCGTTTTTTTTATGAGCTACATTTTTTATAATGATTTCTTTGATAAAATACATAATTTTCGACTAATTTGCAAAAAACTCTTTGCTTGGTTTTTTGTTAAAAACTGACATTTTCACTTGGGAATAGGTCGAGAATTATTGACTTTCAGAAAAAATGTATACCACAAAAGTTTCTTAAAATTGGTTAGTATATTCATTCTCAGTACTATTTTTAATAAAAGATTTTTACCACCGAGAAGGGATGACATCCTTCCAAGGTAAAAACACTGTACGGCACAGGGTCAACTTTGAAGTAGAGCTTAAGTAGAACCAAATATAGCCAAATTTTGGTCCCAATCGGTGGATGCTCAGAAAATTATACAGTTACGCTGTATTTTCTCTCATTGACTGAAGTAATTTTTTCTCGTAATCCTTTTCCTTGCTTAGCTCGTCTTCAAATGAGTCCGTCCGGTATACAACGTTTTATTATCGGTTCCATAAGCCGGTTTCTTTTCTACCAGCGCAGCTAACAGCAGTACAGGCAGAGTTTTATATTAATATATTTTAATAATTTTAAAGCTGCCACTAAACTTTAATTCTCCATTAAAATTAATAAATGCGTTTACCTTAATAACTCCAAACTCAGGAGTTATTATTTTAATCCTAATGTATAAAGTTTTAACTCCATTAGTAGCTTGAATAAATTTTATCATTACCAAATTAATAAAAAAAACCAGCTGAATTAACGAGTGGTAATGAATTCAAGTTATTTTTGGTTAGCTGCATTCATCGTTTATACTCAACTTTCATTTTGAAGCCAGACTGTAGACCGTTCTATTTATTTTATGTAAATTTATCACTAATAATCAAGCTGCGATTTTAGTTAAAAATTATACCCGAGAATAGAATTCCAAATGAATGCAAAATGGCAGTGGCGCTAATGTTTTTCAAGAAAGAAAAAGATCCAAGGTATTAAAAAATACTCAATTACTACGCTTTGAAACTAAAACCTGGAATTTTCTTTGCAAACACAAAAGAAACCGAACATTAGCATCCTTGATTTTTCACCGGAAGGTCCTGCATAAATTGCGGTTGTAAAAAATGTCCAAATATATTTTGTTACATATGAGGTGATTTTGTTATTAAAAAACATTAAGGAAACATTTCTGGCCTTGTTAAAACGGTGTACGAGGTCTGGCTATTAAATAACGAGACTGCTTATGAAAAAGAGTTTTATTTTAAAAATTATTCTACAATCGAATGCTCTCCTTCAATATATTCCCCTTCCCTCGCCACACACCTTCCCATTCGTTTTTCCATTGGTCAAAGCAATGCTGGAAGTCTTCTTTTGTTAGAGCTTTTAGGAGCTTCGCCGTTTTTTGCTTCACCTCTTCCATTGGCTCGAACCGGATTCCTTTTAAGGTAGACTTGATCTTCGGAAATAGGAAAAAGTCACAGGGTGCTAAATCAGGTGAGTACGGTGGATGTTCGATCACTGGAATGCCTCTAGTGGCTAAATAACGCTTCACAGACAGCGTGTTATGGGCAGGTGCGTTGTCCTGGTGCAAGATCAACGGCGTGTTTTTCCACAACTCCGGCCGTTTCTTACGAAGTCGCCATTGGAGAGTTGCCAAAACTTTTAAATAGTAAGTTTGGTTTACAGTTTGACCCTCTGGAAGTTTAGTCATCACGATGCCGTTAATGTCGAAAAAACGATTAGCATGGCTTTAAACTTTGATTTCGACATCCTTGGTTTTTTCATTCTTGGCGATGCAAGAGTTTTCCAGTGCATGGATTGTCACTTAGTTTCAACATCATATTTGAATATCCAGGTTTCATCACAAGTGATGATGTTTTCCATTAATTCAGGCTCTTTATGTAACCTCTCAAGAAAATCTGAGCAGATCTGTAGAAGGACTAGCTTTTGGTCAGGGGTCAAATTTTTTGGGACCAACTTCGCACAGACTTTCTTCATGTTCAATTCGTCATGTAAAATTTTTCTGACAGTTTCTTTATCGGCCTTTACAGTCTCAGAAATCATCCGAATGCTCATATGACGATCTCCGCGCACAATTTTATTTATTTTGGTCACTGTTTGCGGAGTTGAAACAGAGACAGATCGACCTGGATGTTGGTCATCTTCGGCGCTATCTTGGCCTTCAGAAAACCGTTTATACCATTCGAAAACACGCGCACGAGATAGAGATTTCTCATTATAGACCTCTTTCAACAAATTATAGCACTCGGAGTTTTTTTTAATTTAACAGGAAATTTCACATTAATCCGTTGATCATGTTTTTCGCCACACATTGTTATCGGCACGGGCAAAAAACACGTTCTTTTCTAACCTCTACAGAAAAAATACTACTACGGCGACAAAAACGTGTTTTCGTACTGAAAGAGTCCAGCGTTGCCAGGACCAAAAAATTTATTTCCCCAAATTATGTTTCAAAAGTTGCCAGATTTTGAACAGAATTCCCAAGATTTATATATTTCAGTTTTTAACAAATCTTCTCCTACATGCATGCAACCTGTATTGCGCTGGGTGTTGTTTGCCAGCAGGTTACCGATATTATATCCAGCCATAGGAGTTTTCAAGGCTTCTTGTTTGTTTCGAGCTTCTGTCTTATGTCGTATATTAATATTAAACACTGATTATGTGACATATAGTAGAAGCTCGAAACAAATGAGAAGCGTTGTAAAGTCCTATTGGTGGCACTGACAGGCATAGTAATTGATTTTGACATTATTGACAGTAGGATACAGGAAATGACAAATGACAATGCCTCATGACTCCTAAGAAGTCTTGATAATTTTATTTGTTTCTTGTAAGTCGCGGAAACCCTGACCTACACAGGTGGTTTATAATAGATGGCAGTGTTAGGGAACTCCAGACAATATCATTGTTCGCAGTAGCGCCAATTCATCAAACTGTATTGAGTGTGGCCTATATGTGGAATCAGTCACCGCGATCTTATCTTGTCCTTGTTGTATATTTAATATTAACATAATTACGGGACTTTCAAAAATAACTATTTTTTACTAAATTTAATAACATATTTTAGCCAGTTTGATTTCCCCAGATATTAGTCATTTTAAAAAAGTTTTCCCCATTCCCCAAAGATTCTCAATTTTCTCCAGTTCTGAGGAAAAATCCCCAGACCTGGCATCCCTGGAGTAGACACTTCTAGCTATCCAGTCTCGTTATTTAATAGCCAGATCTCGTACTTTGCATATTTTGGTGTAAAAATTGGTGACCAAGACAAAGGTTGAGCTCCTCACAATGTACGTTATGTTTGTGTTGAGAATTTAAGGAAGTGGTCGAGGAAAAAAGCTTTCAGATTTGCAGTGCCTATGGTATGGAGAGAGAAAAACAATTTCAATTCATGATTGTTATTTTTGCACTGTCGATGTTTCTGGATTTAACTAAAAAAATAAGAAAGCGATTGTTTATCCTAACCTCCCGTCTGCTATCCGTCCGGTAGAGCATGGCCTGTCCCTGAGCCTCCTCTACGTATTGATGACATTTTAAATACTAGTGAATCAGAATCTGATGAAAGTGGTCCAGGAAGTAATGGTAAATTTCAGCCTTCTTCAGAATATTTACAACCACAGTTGTTTACACAAGCTTTGGGTTTAACAAATGAAAAATCAGAATTGCTTGGTTCAAGATTGAAAGAAAAAAAATTTATTGTCGCTGGGACACCTATTTATAAGTACAGGTACAGAAATTAACTGTTTCTCCAGTTTTTTAGGCAGGAAGGGGATTTGGTCCAGGGATATTAGCGGTCTAATGAATGAGTTTTTTATTGAACATAATAAGGATGATTGGAGGCTTTTGAAATACTCTTCAAAAACAAGTTTAAAAGCTGTACTCTTACACAATGGGATTACTGATGCTTCACTTTCTATTGTTCATTCAGTCCATACGAAAGAGACATGAACATCCTGACCCAATTCTACAGAAAATCAGCTATTCAGCTCACAATTGGTTGATCTGTGGAGATTTAAAAGTCGTTTGCATGCTACTTGCTCAACAAAAGGACTTACAAATTTTTCATGTTTTATTTGTGAATGGGACAGTAGAGCAAGAGATCAACACTGGTCCACAAAACAATGACCCATAAGAAATGTTTTAACACCTGGCGAGAAGAACATTTTGTACAAAATTTTGGTAGATCCAAAAAAGATCCTCACTCCATATCTACACATTAACTTAGGTTTAATGAAACAGTTTTTCAATAAAAAAGTTGTTTTTGTTGGACAAGATATTCGTAAAATGTTGTTTAACTCCACCTTTGAAACCAAGATGACTACTAAGGAAAATAAGCTTGGATTGCATTCAAAAAAGTTGTAACCAAATTTTTAGGTAATGTGAAAGACCCTAACTACGAGCTTATAGTAGCTAATTTATTAGATACATTTAAAGATTTGAGATGTCTAATGAGCCTTAAAATCCACTTTTTGCATAACCATCTTGACTTTTTCCCTGAAAATCTTCGTGATATCAGTGAAAAACATGGCCAAAATTCCACCAGGATATCAAGGTGATGGAGAAACGGTACCAGGGATGTTCGAACTCCAACATGATGGGTGATTACTGTTGGTTACTTAATCAGGAACAACAGAGTGCCTCGCATAGGAGAAAAACCTACTTAAGAAGTTTTCCAAAAAAAGAGAAAGATCGTCCCGGCGGAACCTTGAAATTTTCTAGACAAATGACGGCACAGAAAGGCCAATATTCAAGAAAACTATGTCTCTACAACGCTTTCAATTTCTGCTTGCGGTTTGACAATGGAGCTACACGCGTAGATAGAATCAAAAATCGATAAATTAGCCAGAATTAGAGGTGTTTTCGAAAGAGTAGTTGACAATTTTCAGTCTGTCTATACACCTGGCATGTATCTCACTGTTGATGAAAAATTGGAGGCATTTCGTGGCAGGTGCCCTTTTCGGCAATACATTCCAAATAATCCGGCTCGTTATGGAATCAAAATCTTTGCTTTAATCGATTCAAGATGTTATTATACTACAAACTTGGAAATTTAGTATGGTTCTCATCCGGATGGTTCTTTCAAACTGAGTACGAAGCCTACAGATGTAGTTTTACGATTGATTTCACCAGTGTCTGGCATCAAACGAAATATCACATTCGAGAATTGGTTCAGTAATTATCCATTAATGCAACAATTTCTTGAAGAACACCAATTAACATCTGTGGGTACTGTCCGAAAGAACAAGAAGCAAATTCCTTCTACAATGGTCAACACAAAAAATCGAGAACAGTATTCTACACTTTTCGGTTTTCAAAAAAATACAACCTTAGTATCCTATATCCCAAGGAAAAACAAAGGAGGGGTTGACACCGTTGACCAGTTATCAGGTACATACGACGTTTCCCGAAACAGCAGAAGGTGGCCGTTGACGGTATTCTATGCGCTCTTGAATATTTAACACCCAAGTAATCTATAAAATCAACAATAATGACTAAACACTGAAGCGTCGAAAATATTTGAAATATCTTAGTTTGTCACTGATAGCAGATTACATGGAAGAAAGACAACAGAATCCTCGGTTGCTGAGAAAACTGCGTGAGACACCGGGCTATAAGACTGCAGATTTGTGATGAACCGTTGCCTAAACGTCAGAAAGTACAAGGTAGACGTATTTTGCTATGGGGTATGTCACACACCACCACACGAGACACGTAAGTTTTAGGCACCACACCAACGCAGGGTTAATTTATTTCGGTATTTTATTCTTTTCACATTTTTATAATCTAGAATAAACCAGTGTCGTATTGTGGGAAATCTGTGGGGAACCTAAATTCTTTTTTAGCGCCAAAAAATACACAGAATTCATATAAAGTTGTAAGAAAAGTATTATAAATCTTTTTTTGTTGGCCTGTGATAAGTATATGGCAAACATTTTTTCTATAGACTAAAATTTTTCCCAAAGAAGTTAAATCAAGAAGCTAAATTATGTCTTAAATTATTAAAATTGCGTCATTCTGACCAGCATTGACTCTCGCTCCATTTATAACACATTAACATTTATTGATGAGTTTTAATTTTATTCGTTATACTTTACATACACGACGACCATTTTCCTAATATATTTTACTGTAAGTTTTTTCCTTTATCATCATTAACAACCATCATATTTCGATTATGGTATGTTTTTCCGTTTAAAAATTTATATATGTTCAATGTTATTATCTAAGTAATGTTACTCCCTAAAAGTTTCCTTGCATAATCAATTTATTACTAATTATTGAACTTTTTTGTTACCAAAAATTACGAATGATGTTTAAAGTCGTATAATTATTTAATAACCTTTTAAAAATGAATCAAATAATTATGAAGTGTGTATTGAGTTGCAAACGCAATATCTAGCCAGGATAGGATATATGCTCAGTACTGTAACGATTTTAAATAAAACGGGCGGCTCTAATTTAGATAAACTATATATTTACAGCACGATATTAACTTCAACTTCAAAACTAACACTAAATAAAAAATAAAAATAAAATAAAAAAATAAAAACGTTCATTGCCATTAAAATATTTACATTTTAACTTAGATATTTTAAACTTAAAAAATTCGAACCATCTACTTTCTGGACCGCATCCTTTTCGGGTATTTGATTATTCCTGTCGTTGACTCCTTGGCATCTTTTTCTGTAGGTAGTTCTTTTGGCATCGTACCTACTTTCCTGATTGGTCGTCGACGGCAACCACCTGGATAATTACTGATCAGATGGCCGATCAGTCTATGTTTAGTTCCGTACATCCTCTGGATACGATTTCTGTCGAGGATGTCGCTTGTTTTCAGGAGTCTTCTTGTGGCTTGGTGGAAGAAGTACCTTGTCCTGTTCTCAGCCACCTCCCTTAATGGTGTGTACTGGAGCCTTCCCTGGATGGTTGTATTTGATACTGTGTCTTCCCATGTCAACCCGTCGATTGGTCTATAGATTGACGTCTCTAATCTTTCCAGTTTATTCCAGTTGTAGTCTGCTGTCTGCTGGGAACCCCAAATTGGAACTGCATATAACATCACCGATCTAACGTAGGCCTGGTATAATTGAATCTTCTTGTCCTGAAAATATAAGAAATATTAGTTTTTTAGCTATAGTTGCTTTAACCTTAGTTTCTTGAACATGCTTCGTAAAATTTAGAAGATGATGAACTGTGTCTTCTTAGCGTTTATCTTGATTTTCCATTTGTCCGTGAATTCTGAAATCCTCTCCAAGTGGTTTTCTAACGTCTAAACGATCTTTCTATCCTCTTTTCCTGATGTGTAGATTGCCGTGTCGTCTGAATATAGTTCTTTATTTGTTCTTGCATCTGTTGGTAAGTCTAAAACAAAAATGTTGTATAAAATGAGCGATAGAATACTACCCTGAGTCATTCCTACTTAAACTTCTTGCATCCTGGACATCTTTTGGTCAGCTGAAACTTGAAATGTTCTATTAGTTAAATATGAGTCACATATATTAACTAAATAATGTGGCAATCTATTTTGTTCATTTTTGTGAATGAGGGCTTCCTTCCAGACCATGTCGTATGCCTTTTCGATGTCTAGGATGGCCATTCCAGTTTTCTGGTTTCTGTTGAAGCGTATCTTCCTCTTTCCGCATGATTTGTCAGTCTTCTGTAGATGATCTTCTCCAATATTTTCCAAGTGAGTCCACGAGGTATATTGGCCTGTAGTTTTCTAGTCTTCTTCCGTCTTTCCTTGGTTTTAGTAGAGGGATGATTTTTGCATGTTTCCAGTTGTTCGGAAAATGCGCTTTTTCTAGGCAAAATCTGAAAATGTAGTATAGTTGCATCATTTTCTTCGATAGTTCCTTGAGTGCGATGTTGTGGATGTCTTTCGTTCCTGGTGTTTTGTTTCCTTTTAGTCTTCTGATGATTTTAGCAACTTCTGTTGGATTTAGGTGATCTTCCCCTACTAAAAATTCGTTTCTTCTTCTCTTTGATTTTGCCTATGTGTTGCTGCCATTCTTCTTGCGCTTGCATACACTTTTTGTTGAGTTTCTTAGTGTGTTCCTTCCTCGTCGAATATTTATGCCATCTTCTGTTTTGTCTTCTTCTTGGATTTCAACATCTTCCATACGTTTACATGGTTTTCTTCTGCTTTCCTGGTGTTGTTGTGCCACTTGTCCTCGGTGAGTCTTGTCCTTATTTCTTCGGATAGTTCGTCCCAGTAGATCTTGAATTCCAGTCTTCTAATCCTTTGGAAGGCTCTTCTGGTCCTGTTTCTCTCGTTTATTATTTTCTTTAGCTCGTTCGAAATAATAAGTCCTCTGTTGTTTGTCTTTCTTTAGTATCTTGTTTTCCATGGTTTGCTAGATTCTTCTTGTGATTCCTTCTATTTTTCTTTCCACTTCGTCTGTTGATTCTAATTCTCTCTTCATTTTCATTTGATTTAGCTGTCGTCTGTAGTTTGATCAGTTCGCATCTTTCCATTACCATCTTTCTACCAGTCCGATCGTTGGGAGGTCGATTCTTGATGTCATGATTTATGTCACTGGTTTGTGGTCGGAACTTCATTCATAGTGAATACTTACATCTTCCATAATAACTTCTTTGGTAACGAATATGTCCAACGTTAAGTCGTTTTGCCTTGGATTTGGATTTATTCTTGTAGGTTCGTTTGAAGCGAATATCATCTTTTCACTACTAAAGTAATAAAAGCCCTGCTTATACAGTGATGAGTGCCTTAAGAACCGGCAAAATAACGCAAAAGATAGAAAACATAACATTTTGTGAAATAAAAAGAGATGAAAGTAGTAGAGGTGGGAAATTATCGATAGAAACCTCTAATTTACATTAAATTACATTAGGACTATCGATAGTTTCCCACCTTTAGACGTTAGCTTATGAGCTAGTTGACTTCAGTCATAATATTACAAGTATGACGTCGAATATTTACATTTTTTAAATTTCCCATAAAGTAAAAACTGATTGAAGGCAATAAAGCAAATGTAAGTAAACAGTTTAATTAGTAGTAATTTGATAATTAATTCTGTGTTGACGAATACAGAATAACAAGCTATGATAATTCTGTATTAAGAAGAGTGTATGCGACGTCTCAAATCATAGTTTATTATTGATCAATACTTTAATTTTGGATAAAAAAATACTCCTACTTAAACTGTTTTTACTTACAATACGTGATACGTATTACTATGACTGAAGTCAACCAGCCCATAAGCTAACGTCTAAAGGTGGGAAATTTTCGATAATTCTAATGTAATGTAAAGTAAATTTACATTACATTACAGGTTAATATCGATAATTTCTCACCTCTACTACTTTCATCTCTTTTTATTTTACAACGTAATATGTTTTCTATCTTTTGCGTTATTTTGCCGGTTCTTAAGGCACTCATCCCTGTATATACAAATAGAATATTTGAAAATCATCTGGAGTAGTCTGTCACTATTGGTAAGGCCGCAAGCCAACCACCGTATATTCTGGAGTGCCTCGTCTCGAAGATTCTCGTATATGCGTCATCTTTCTGAGAATTGTGACACATTATACGGAATAAGTCGAAGATACGCTATTTTGTTACAATACAAATAAGTTTGTTGGTTTTAAAATTGTACATTTATGAAACATAACCGTTATATTAAATGTGACAATTGAAAAAGCTTGCAAAATTATGTTTGGTAGTCTATATTTATGGCCGTACCATATAAGTCGTTTTGTCTTAATGTCGTCTAAAATTGTGTGACCTATTTTCATTATTTCCCTGATACGGTCATTTTTATTTATCATCTCCTGGACTTTACTGAGGATCTTCGCTAAAAGTAAATTTCTGTGGCTTTTAGCGTTTGATCTGTTTCAGTCTTTGTTTGCCAGACTTCACTACCATAAGCTATAATGTTATGCCGAATTATGGATTTATATATTTTTATTATTTTTTGCGGTAATCGTTGAAAATATGCTTCGTCTTCCTGTAGTCCTCTGGATTTTTAGTTTGTGTTGTGAACTGTCTTGTTTGTACAACATAAGTAGCGAGCCGGACGTTCGAACTGGATGAGTATGAAGACTTAAATTAAAGAATCCTTCGTCGAAATAATTTTGTATCGTTGCCACTCATTACATTGTGCTCTTTTAGTTTTTTATGTAAGTTTTCTTTTAGTTTTTTATGTAAATTAAAATCATCATGACTGTTTTGGAAGTATTTATCAACTTACAGCAAGAAAAGGAAAGATCAGTAGTCGACTATATTACCAATTTGAAACAAGAAAGCTTACCTTGCGTCTTTCTAACAGCTCAGTTAATTAGATGACGAAAAAGCTTTTGAACTTCTCGTAGTAAATTCTTTGGGTCTTCTAGCTAGCTAACTGGACCGGAAAGAACTTTCGTGTATTGCTAGCTCCTAAAAAGCCACATCTGAAAAGTTGTCCATCCAGTTACCATCTCATACTGGATTTTCAGATTGATTCTTTGGTTACTCAGAATAATACACTAAATAATATTGTCTACTAATCAATTGTTCTTAGAGTGCTAAAAAAGGTTAAGGGTTGTAGGGATGCTAAAAGTGCATCCCTACAAAGTACATCTTATTCAGGAGCTGTTAGAGGTTGACTTTTATAGAAGAATCAAATTCTGCGAAACCATTATGGAACGATGTAACAGGGATCAGAGTGTTATAGAACAGGTAATTTTTTCCGATGAAACAAAATATATCGATACTGGGCAAGTGAAAATACATATTGGATGACAGAATATAGGACACTATATACTAAAAAGGTGAATATTTGGGCCGACATTATAAAAAGTCCTATTATAGGGCCATATTTTTTTAGGAAAACTTAACTGCTCCTCGTTATCTAGAATTTCTACAGGACAATTTGATGTCACCGCTGAATAAGCTATAACCAGCTAGAAATAATTTGTAAGTCCAACAAAATGGGGCTTCCCCAAACTACGGCGATGAGGTACGAAATTATTTAAATAACGTTTTCCCAGGTAGGTGGATACGTCAATGTGATATATCGAATAGCCACCAAGATATTCAGATTTGACTTCATTAGACTTTTATATGGGGATATTTGAAGAGCAAAGTGTATCAAAGTAGACCGAATAATGTACAAGAGTTGAAGGTTGATCATAAAAGAAATTGCATAAATAACTTCTATAGTAATTGAAAACATAAGAAGATAATTTACTGCCCATCTTACTGATTGCATCATTGCTGAAGGTTGTCAATTTCAACGTTTCTTATAATTTGATTGTACCTTTGTTACTTAACATTTACTTTGAGTTAATTGTATTAATAAACCAATAGCTTTAGTTAACCCTGTAGAAAAGTATATACAAATAATTGCATCGTTACAAAGGCGATTAGGAGACCTTTTAGGAGTCCCGTGACCTCGGTTGCATTTAAAAAAAGTCGAATGCGTCATTACGCCAACATTGATGACGTTATGTCGAATAAATATATACCTAGCAATTGTTGGCCATTCAAAAATTAAATTGACGTGTGATTTTTTGAAAAGTCATCTATTTCTGAAACAATTTATTCCATAGATTTACATCATACTGTATAAATTCCTGTGTAATACCAAGCCTAACTTTTAAATAAGTTTTTAAATTTTAGAAACTACTTTTAAATATAATCACATAATAAAACACCAAACAAGTTGATTAATTAGTCGCTTGTACGCTTTTTAGATAAGTCTAATTCATTTACGCCATGTTTCCATGTTTTGCATTGTTTTAATGTCTAAAGTTTCACATCGTAGATACTTTTTTTGTTAAAACGTCGTAACGGACGAAAAACTCCAGTTAATTTTCTCAGTCGTACAACTCCAAAAGTAAAAAAAAAAACTTAATTATTAGCGGATCTGGCCAACTGAGTGACAGTGTTAGAATGAAGAAAGTTTCAGAAACTTTTCAAACTTAACTCACGAGTAGGAAAGTTTTACAAAAACAAATTGATTCTAGGATTAGCCGTTGTTGTTTTTTAAACTGAGAACTTTAAAAAATAATGTTTTTAGTTAACTTGACGGAAAATTGGATTATTTAATTTGCTAAGCGCTTTATTAGGCTGACAAGAGTAATAGACAAAAATTTTATATAGAAGAGAATCTACAGAATTAAATTTAGCAGAATAAATTGCCTCTCGGTTATAATAGCTGATAAATTATATCTTTTAACTTTTATAATCGCTTTTGAGTAATTTGATAGAAAGAAATGGGAAATTTTACAATAATTAAGTATACCACAAATTGCATTTAAATAATGGGTTTTTTAAGGTATATAACTTTAAAATTAATTAGAAATTATTAAGTAATCTCTCTTACTTTCCTTAACATTAATTTTATTCAAAAGGTAATTTATTGTAACTGTTGCTGTATTTTTTTTATTAAATTTGCAAATTTACAATCTGCTATTACAAGCTATTAGTAAAAGTGAGTATTGCAAATACATGAGAGGAGAAATTATCCACTGATAACACTCCCAATACTAACACTAACAAATTAAATTAATGTAGTTAAAACTAAAATTGAAATGAAAATAAAAATTGAAATTGAAATTAGTGAATAAAGTCTGTTGGCCACTGTCTCTTCAATCTTCGTCTGACTTGTGGTTGGAGGTGTAGTTGTCTTGCTTCCTGGTTGAGGTGGGCTGGCAGATAATTTCTAAATAATTTCTTGTTAGTCTGCTGATTTCGTCTTCAACGAACGGTATACCAGAGTCATCATGCAGTGTTTTGTTACTAAAGTACCACGGCGCGTTGAAAATCATTCTGAGTATTTTGGATTGGATTTTTTGAATGATTTTGGTATTAGAAGGTTTTGCACAGCCCCATAGTTGCACTCCATATGTCCATATAAGCTTTATTATGCACTTATACAAGAGAAGTTTATTATCTGTAGATAACTGTGATTTTCGGCCTATTAGCCAATTCATTTGACGTATTTTCATGTTGATTTGGATTTTCTTTGCCAAGATGTGTGCTTTCCAAGTGAGCTTTTGAGCAAGTGTCATTCTCAGGTATTTGACTTCTGTTTTTACTGGTAGTAATATGTTGTTCAGTCTGATTCTCGGACATATGATGTTCCTGTTGGTGAATGTAATTTGATTAGACTTAGTATGGTTAACTTTGATTTTCCATCTATTTATCCAGTCTTGTAGTAGATTCAGCTCTGTTTGAAGGTTTCCTGATGCCACTTGGGGGTCATCATCGATGAATATTATGGCGGTGTCATCTGCGAACATGGCTACTGTGGTCGTATTTGTTGTTGGGATATCAGCAGTGTATATGAGGTACAGAGGGGGCCCAGGACACTTCTTTGAGGGACACCGGATTTTATGGGATAGTAATGAGAGGTTTCTGTACGGAATCTATCTTGAAAGTGACGTTCTGCAATGTATGATTTTAAGAGTAGATAGTGAGGAGTGGGAAAGGATACCTTAAGTTTATACAGGAGGCCGTCATGACAAACACGGTCGAAGGCTTGTTCTATATTCAGGAAGGCAGCAATGCAAATTTCTTTCTCTTCGAGGTATACATTAATGTTTTTAACAATCCTAGGACATTGTTGTAAAGTTAAATGGACTTCGCGGAAACCAAACCAGTGTGTTGGGATCACTAAATTAATTTCGATGTCTTCTGACATTCTTTGGAGCAGAAGTCTTTCTAAGATTTTTGACATTATTGGACGTAAGCAGATTGGTCTATATGAAGTAGTAATATTTGGTGATTTATTTGGTTTACTAATCATAATTATTTGTGCGAACTTCCAATTAATCGGGTAGTAGGCTAATATTATGATACTATTATATAGGTATCATTGTTAATAGGACGATTGCTTTTCTCGGTAATTTTTTTAATATTAGTCCGGTGATCATGTCGAAACCTGGTGCTTTGTAGTTATTGCATCTAGAAATTTGTTCTTTCACATTATTAGGAGTAAAGCATTTGATTTGTAGCATCATTGGGCATGGAGTGTCTAAGAAGTTTTTAACTTGTTCTTCGTTATTATTGTTATTAAGTTAAGGTGCACCAAAAACGTGTGAGAGATGTGCAGCAAAGATTGATTCCGTTTCTTGTTCAGTTTTTTCCCAGCTTCCATCCGCTTTCTTTAGAGGTGGTATGTGCTGTGTAGACCTCTTGAATGATTTCGTCTCTTTGCAGATGCTATGGTCTTCTTTTGACAGGCTGTTGATGAATAGTTTAAATGTATAATTCCTCGCGTCTTATAGAGCAGTTTTAAGTTGCCGTGGTAATCTATTGTATTCATTTTTATCTATAGGATTGCGACTTCTTTGCCATATGTGTCTGGCTCTTCTTTTTTGTGCAACAAGACGTTTTATATACATATATGGGTATGTTGGTGTCACTTGGTTCTTTGTCATTTTGGGGGGGTGTAGCTATTTCAGCGGCTGCATGTATAGTTTGGGTGAGAAGAAGCACACGCATTATCAATATCGTCTGGTTGCTTTAATCTTATATTTAAATTTAAATTTTCATTTATGTAAGACTCGAATACATTCCAGTTGGTCTTTGATGTTTTCAACTTAGGATATTCAGACGTTTTATTATTTGCGTAAATAGTGTGACAATTATGGGAGTATGGTCGCTTTTTGTAACACTTGTATTACTGTATCTTCAGCATATATTACGGTAATAAATTCCAGAAGTACATTTGCTAATAATAGTTTACTATTGAACATATAGCCAATTATATGATATAACAATTTTTTTCGAGAAAAAAAAATGTGTATTATGACCGTAGAATCAATACATTTTTATCAAAATTAATAGTATGAAAACAAGAAACTATAATAGAAGGAGTATCTGGCTTATCAAAGAAAAAAACAAAATCAAATTCTACGGATTAATTATTGAGTTATCAGTTCTTAAATTTCAAGCAATTTTCGGAGTGTCACACAGTGTTCTAAACACAAAAAAACTTCGCATGCTTTACACACGTATTTAGTTTTCCTATCTCTATTTCTGGGTCATTTTGAACGTCGTCCTTGCTGATAAGGTTTCTTCTTCTTTGCAGGCGGTTCGGAATTTTCACCTAAAATCTTTCAGATACTGCTCCTCAACCCTCTAGATAATCTAGGGTTACTCATTTTTTTCTTTGATGTTATTCGATCAATTAGAAACCCAGTTTCTTCAGGAAAAGCCTTCTAGCAATGTTTGGACTATCGTTGTTTTGTCTGTGAATGATCTGGCTATTAATTCCTGCAGTATTCATTACAGAGAAAAAAACTGTCCATAAAAAGACCAGCGACGACTGTTGCGTGCTACATTTTACGTTTCAGATAGTTTGTGTACTCCGTTAACTCCGCCTTTGGTCGAATTATAAAAGGAAATAATTTCAGGCATCTTATTATGAGTATCTGTTACTGTTGTATCATGCTGGAGAGAAGATTATAAGTAAATCAACTTTTCCTTGTTTTGGTACATACGAAAAAATAGTGTATCCGTTCTGAAATCTAAATATACTGGAAAAAACTTCTCTTCCTTTCCCTGTCAGTAATTATATGGACAAATCAGGGCTTATTTTCCTGATAGTACGTACTGCAGTTAAATTATGAGTCTGTGAGAATTGAGTACCTCTTCCTGGCTTGTTTGGCTAACCAAAAATTCCTCTAGTGCGCTCCTAAACACAAACGCCACCTACTGAACCCCAGCTCTTTAGCGCTCCACCACCTAAAACGAATACACGAATCAACCCCTAACTCCGGAAAAAAAAATAGTGTATCCGTTCTGAAATTCAAATATACTGGAAAAAACTTCCTTTCCCTGTCAGTAATTATATGGACAAATCAGGCTTATTTTCCTGATGGTACGTACTGCAGTTAAATTATGAGTCTGTGAGAATTGAAGTACCTCTTCCTGACTTGTCTGGCTAACCAAAAATTCCTCTAGTGCGCTCTTAAACACAAACGCCACTCTTCTGAACCCCAGCTCTTTAGCGCTCCATAACCTAAAACCAATACACGAATCAACCACTAACTCCGAAAAAAAAAAGAGTAACTCTTCCTTAAAGAGGCTCAAAAGCCTAAACAAGGTAAAAAACATTGTCTCACTCACTAAGAACGGGCTGGTATTGCCACGATCAGTATATCTTGTATCATATGTCTATGTTTCAAACATTTATCGTTTCAAAATTGATATGCTTGACTTCGATCTTGTAGATAAATAGCATGGCTGAAGAAAATTTGAGGATGGTTCTTCAGCCAATTTATGCTGTTTCCCTACTAGATTGAGATTTTGAAAATTGAAATATTGAAAATGTTTAAATGACATAACTAATAATAAAGACTTTGGTTATACCTTTTCCAGAATTTGTATAATAATCCTTTTTTTTAAACGATTTCTTTTTTTTTTTTAAACACAAAACCACATCAACCGCGCAGGGTTATTAGTGTATATAACAAATACATGAAATATTACATTAAATAAAATTAAATAACTTGATGTCTTTTAAATAGCTTAACACTGTCGAAATTTTTTTGGTGAGAACTGTCTTGAGATCATCATCTGTGAATCCGTGGGATCTTTTTTTTTCCTTGAGTTGAGGACAATCAAGCAGGATGTGTTTCACAGTCAGTGGGTTAGAGCATGAAGATAGCTACTGCGCCACTGGCCTGTTGTGCTACTCTGTTTTTTGGAAAACATTGATAATTTCGAAGATTTGTATTAACTTGTTTAAAATGAGTTTCTTGAAGACATAAGATCTTTGGGCATAATTCATTTATTAATAGTTTTAACTGTTCCAAATGGGTATAAAACCCAGTGTAAAGTGGGATAAAAATTAAGATTCCACTGTAAAATAAAGGAATTGGACATGTTAGAATTCTGCCTGAGATAATTGTTCATCTGTTTCTTCTGTGGAAGAGATATTATTGGGCTTTAGTTTCTTTTTTAATCTAGTTATATTATTTTTTAATTTTGAATTGTGGGTATAAGCGTGAACAAAATGAAGGATCTCAGTTAGCTCGGTAGTTTCATTCGAGTAATCTTTTGAAATTATTTCAGGGTATTTGGCATATCGTCGGCCTAATGCGTTAACCTGCTAAGTCCATTTTTTGGTCAATTTTACTTTTCGAGCTCGTCATAAAGTTGAGACGATTACCTACCTTATGGTAAAGGAATAAGGTCGATATCAATATTCAATTGGGTAGAAACACCATGCACCAAAAACTGCGTTGTACCCAATAGCAAATCTACACATCGAAATCCTGCTAAATTCTCGTGGAATCTTAGTTGCGTACTGACAATGGTCCGCCGTGAACGTGGCTGTTGAAAAGATTGAAGTTTTCGAATGTTTTCATAAAATATTTTGAAAATAATTTGATTATAATACCGTCACAAATTGAAAAATAAT
Organism: Diabrotica undecimpunctata; assembly: GCF_040954645.1. NCBI lineage: Eukaryota > Metazoa > Arthropoda > Insecta > Coleoptera > Chrysomelidae > Diabrotica > Diabrotica undecimpunctata. The sequence goes on along the minus strand of NC_092811.1, from coordinate 110,376,938 downwards.
ATATTTCTCCAGTTACCAGTGAAAATAATTTGATTATACTACCATCACAAATTAAAAAAGAATACATTACTTCAGGTGCGAGTGAAAATAAGTTGATTACAATACCGTCACAAGATTTCCAAACAACTAATATTTTGATTTGAAAGGATATAAATAGTTAAGCCATTCAATCATTCGAAATAATAAGTCATGAACCAAGTCTATATCCACTTAAAGCTATTTGTAATACTCCAGATGAAACGCCAAGCATTATAGACAATATGCACGCTCCGGATGAAAGCATATTACCTCTTGTTAATTCCAGTCATCAAGTTGTACCCAATCCACCTATATCAGATAATAGTGATACAAAACATAATAAACTTGTGCCTTATTCTGATTCTGACTCAGACTTGCTTTCTGAAGTAAGAAAAAGTAATAAACGAAAGAAACGGTTTCAAGTCAATAAAAAAGAATGGTTTTCAGTAAAAGAATAAAGACAGAAGAGAATGTGGTAAAAGCTATTTTGGAAGACAAAAGAAAGAAGACTACTATAATTACATGAAACCAAAAGAGGCTCGTTCCATCAAATTAAGATGCACTTGTAAAATCGGAAAGTACAGTACTTTAAAATGTGAAACCATAGATAAAAATTTAAGAAATGATATTTTTAAACAATTTGGGAGTTTTACTTGGGGAGAAAAACAAACCCTCGTCAACGAATGGGTAACCACTATTGTGACAATGCGACCATGAAATCGGAATACCAAAGAGATAACAAAGAGAGCTAATACATTTATTTATCATTTAAAAGGTAATAATGAAAACGTTAAGGTATGTCGAACAATGTTTTTGAACACTTTAGGTCTAGGAAGGTGTACTGTACAAACCTGGAAAAAGGACTTCACAATGCAACCTCCTAGTATATTGAGGCGTCACAATTAACCATCTAAATTTTTTTTATATTTTTGCAATTTATTTTGATGTGCCTTTGAATTAAGAGTGTTTAGAACTGTTTAGACTGTTTTTTGTGAAGAATTTAATTATTTTTAAAAGATTAGTTTTTGTTTCAAGAATTTTTTGATTTTATTTTTCTTTTAAATAAGTTGTCACTTAATATTAACTTTGATTAAGTTTTAATATTGACTGTGATTTTAATGGTTAAGATAAAAGTGTAGCTAGTAAAGAATACTTACATTTATTACGATGTTGGTTATTGTTTATAAAATAATCTATAATATTGTTTCATGTTTAAAGACTGATTCTGTTGTTAAACATTTGATAATAAACATTTTAATATAGACTGTATTTATCTGACTATATTTTATTATAAACCTAAACTAAAAACCACATTGAAATATCATTATGTTCATTTAAGTGTTATAACTGCTAAGTCCTCAATCAAATTTAAACCTTAAAACGAAAAACTGCCAAGTTATTTTTTGATTTTTTTTTACCCTGTACTTTAGGTACTCAAGCATTAAAACTTACAAAATATCTAGAATCATCATAGGAACCAACGGGATCCTTAGAATCTTAATATGTAAAAAAGAAAAAGTATTATTCAGTTTTTTCTCCCTCCTGTAAACTATGCAAAAATGGACTTTTTGCATAGTTTATTATCCTATGTAGCAGGATAACAAATTAGGCCGACGATATATTGTATTTTCTAGAAAGTCACATATTTCATTATAATTTAGGATAAACCGTGGTGATCTGTTTTCTATTTTGTCTTTAATTGACTCTAGTGAAAGTAAAAGTTCTTAGCGGGAATTTCTGGTTGACTTTTTTGACTTTTTTTTTGGTTTGCTTACTACAGGAGAAGTAAATATTTGTGAATCGGTCTGTGAGATGAACCTTTTTATTTGATTAGGGACGTTTGTATTAATTGGATTTGGTGTTATTTCTACTGGAGTAGGATTTCTGATGTTGTTTGAGGTTGATGATGTTGGAGTTTTTAAGGAAGATGTTTCATTTCTATTACTTACGGATCCTGTTAGGTTATTGTCAGTTTTCATAATTTGTTCTGTTTGGTTATTAGAGGATTTTATTGTAATTAATTTGTTTTGAAAAGTTTCTGGGTGTGCACTAGCAGTGGATGAATTAGCTTTGTCAGAACTTTGTAGTTCTGTTTGGTTATTAGATGTATTTACTGTAGGTAATATGTTTTGAGAAGTTTCTGAGTGTACATTAGAAGTAGTGGGGTTTGCTTGGTTAGAGCATTCAGCTTCCTGATGACCAATAGTCTAGCATTTTGTACAGCTAAATCCTTCTATAGAAAGGTATAAACGATAATTGGTATTATCATAAGAGATAATGAAAGAGTCAGGAATAGATGTATTGTCTAAAGGTGTAATAAATATTTGCCTTCTAAAACTCAAGACATGATTGTATTCGCTTTCAGGCATACCTACTCTTAGAAAAGTCATTTTTGAGACGGAGTTTATACCCATCTGATGTAGTTCTTATTCAATTAACGAGTTTGGAACAGAAGGACAAGCATTTGATATGACTAGTCTTTGAGCTGGAGAGATAAGTCTTCTGATTTCTACTTGAGTTTGTTTTATAGTAACATATTTGTGGGAATGTAGTAGTGAATCGACTGCATTTTTAGATGATAGATATAGACATATTCTATTGTTGGCAATTCTGGAAGCGAAGGATACGTTATGTGGACCAACTAGTGAACCAACGGCGATGATATAGTCATGAACTTTAGTTCCTTCAATACTGGAAAGTATTATAGCTTGTTCTTTTGTTGGATCTTTAAATGTGTTGACAACACTGAAATATGAGACGTGAGATGAAGTGTGAGTAGTATTCATAGTTTTATTCGAAGTCATGGTTGATTAATTATAAGTCCGGCCCTATCACCGGTTCAAAAACCGGTGTGGATTTTGATCCAAAACTGGATTTGTTTCTATTTCTTCGGAACGTTATAGGTTATATTAATATTAATATAAATACTATGAAGTGATTTCGTTTACTCGGTTGACTTGAAGGTAGCACTATAAAGATTTTCTCCAATAAGTTTACTACCTTTTTACTGCCGAAGTTCACACACTACTTAGTTTTTAACCAGTTTTACTAAATGAAACTGTGAAAAATACTTTAATATTAATTAATATTGAGTATTGTTGAAAGAGTTCTAACTATAATATGTATTCTCAAATTGTATATGTTGTTAATATACAAACCTTTCAATTGTGCATTTCATATGTCAACTATATCATCCCTTTCATTATCAAACGATGATTGGGAAAATATCTAAAACTGGTTCGCCTAACTATAAAATCGATAATTGTAATAAAGGAACGAAGACTATTTATCTTGTGTTGGTGTTATGGCTTCACTTAATGTCTAATCCTCGACCCGGTACACGGCGGAGGAATAAACTTTATCAATAAATATCGAGAACACCAATTATGTGACGACGGGGATGCGGGAGAGGAATACGTAACGCTTTTACGATACAAAACCAACAGAAATTTACGGACGAATACTTTTGCGATATGTGTACATATAGATGGTTGTGCAAATATTATTCATTGGGCTTTAGTACAGTAAAATAAAACAAAATCCTGATAAATATGTTGGTAGCCAACATTTGATGTATTATTTGATTACATTAAGTTGTTTGCAAAAATATTGTACAGTTATATAGAATTGGCAGATATTTGGTGTATCTCTTTGGATATTGGTCTCACCTTGTCTTCTTTACTATCCAGTGCTGTTGTCATCCATCTTGTTCTTAAGAACATTGATCTAAACTCTTCTTCTTTGTCCCTTGAATTCCTATGCTATCCAATATAATATTTTTTTACATTTTTCATCAGTTTGTTAAATGACATTACTACACAATATCTATTTAAATTTTAAGACTTACCATTAAATCTCCCACTGTTATTATTCAGTTAATCCATTGACTTGTTTTAGATGTTAATGTTTTATGAACAGAGTTTGATAACAATCTAATTCCAGATTTAGACTCAATAAAAGTCTTCCCAACCCAAAAGGCAGCTTCCGTACGAACCACCAATCTTCTAGACCTCAAAGATCTCACGGCAAAACTTCGACAAATCACCGGATAGCAATATTTCCATAAATTCAGCTTTCAAATTTAAAAGCCCAACTAATCTACAACCCGTTCTTAATCATCAACAAAACTTTCAGTTAGTCGTTGCCGACGTCGACAATAAACTATTTCAAAAAACTATTGAGGATAATCTATCCGAAAACAAATTCCAATTCACCAAAATAGTTGGTATAATTGCCCGCTCTACAAATCAACCCATCTGTTTCATTAGAGTTTTCACAAACTCTGAAACTAAATTCTTGATGCACTCTCGAATGATATTAAGATCGAAGGAGAACGATTCAAGTGCGAGATTCCAAGATCAAGCAATTTCATTCCAGTACGACTAAAATACTGTTCGGAATGCTGCAAAAGCGAATACCTCAGCAACGAATGCCCCTAGAAATAAATTATCTGTTCATACTGTGAACAACAACACATCCCCTCATACCACGTATCCTCGGACATAAAACTCCTAATCCACTTCACATCCATGATCTTCAATGAAAAGTGGAACTGACAAAATCCGCAATTTAAATCAAATGTCCAATGCATTGTATGGGTATGCCATTTCGACCTCCTGCTACAACAATTCCATAAACCAAACCTTCACTCAACTCCGCACATAAACACACAATACACTTATCATTTACTTACACATAAAAAAACACGAAAAAACAAGCAAAAATTAAAGACGATTCAAATAGTGATGAGGACACCTTCTGCCTGATTTGCGTTGAACCCTGGTCAAATAATTTGCCTAACGAGAAATGGATTCAGTGCAATCAATGCAAATTGTGGGAACATGAAAAATGCGCAGATGCGGGCTTATTCTATATGTGTCACACTTGCGATTCGGATGGATCTAATTAGATTATTTGTTTTTTTTTTAAGAATAGACACGGATTTTTTTATAATATTACCTTTTTGTAGGCTGATTTGTATATAAAAATAATAAAAATATTAATCAATCTCCTAGTTTCTGTCTTGACCAACCAACCCCAAGGTGTGTACCAACTAACCCCTAATACGGGGTTGCTTGGTACACTTGCATCCTTAAGGAGAAAATTAAATTTTGGAATTAGGATAAGTCTGAACATTACGTAATTTGAAATTTATGTAAATAAGACAATACTAATCAGGAAATTAAACATATTTTCTTACCATCTATCAATAAAAAAAATATGGGCGCCTTAATTTGAAAAGTGTACCAACCATTCCCGGTCTCCCCTATACGAATGTCCTTGGACCGTTCCAAGGTCGTGGTGCGGATAAACAGATATCTGGCAAAGGTATTTAATATTAAAAATTGTGTTAGACAAGACGATTCTTTATCAACAGTACTTTTTAATCTAACTTTAAAACCATTATTAGAAAATTAGATACAACATACTGAATAAATACAAAATATTCTCAAATATGTGCATGTACTGATGATTTTTCCGTAATAAGCTGTGCTGGATCGTGTAGCCATAGACCTGAGATGATAAGCTTTGATAATAATGATAAGTCTTGCATAAGATTAGACTTGACTAAATAGTACCGAAAGGAAAGCAAAAAATATGGAGTACACAAAATATAACTGCTAATCTAATCTACTTTTCTATCGATACATTCCTTCTCATTTATGGCTCTCATTATTCCTCTGATTTCTGCTCTCCATTCTAATGCTGGTCTTCATCTCTTTCTTTTATTCCAATGGAAACATAGTTTAAGTCTATTTTGACCACCATTCGTCTTTTATTCGCATTACATGCCCATACCATAAACGTTGTTTGGATTCTATTGTATTTACGGTATTTTAGATCCTTCCTGTTCTTCTTGTTTTTTATTTTGGGATGTAATCAAGTTTGGATATCCGACACGCTCTTCTTTAAGTTCAATTTTACTACTTCCAGTCCGGTTAACTTTCGAATCATATAATCCATGTCTTCCTTATGGTTTGCCATAATCACTTGATCGTCGGCGAAGAAAATATTTGTTATTTACTTATCTTCTTCTTTTTTACATACAAAGACATAATTAAAAGTCAACTTGTGAATCGAGAGGCTAAGATAAGTTTCTAGGAAATAGGTCAGCCGTTGCAGAATGCACGTTTGCTTATGTAATATTTATTTTAATTCAAGTCTTAACTAACACTAAAACACAATTCATTTATAACATTTATTTACTTAACCGTAAAAATTTATATATTCGACTTACCTATTTACATTTTAATTTTTCTTATATATACTTGTCTCGCTGTTTGGAACACTCGCTGGCCAGAACTTTCTCGGTGACCTTAGGAGAGCTGTTGATCGAATCGCGTAGTATATTCGATCGGGCGCGAAGCAAGGACTTGGCGTAACACATAAGTCACAAAGACTAAACTGGTTTAGTCATTTAGAAATACTGCTGGATAATCGAGGTGTACAAGTAGAGGAATGGAAATCTCACGAAAAACAAACAAGGGAAAAGCTCAATAAAAAATGGGGGAACGATGTAGTGGAGGCGACATGAACATCAGGCAGTGGGGAAGGGTAATAGCCAACAGGAAGAATGGAAGAATATTTTAAGCAGCTCACAAAGTGTTGTAGGTCCTAGAAAAAGTATAGGGTTTTATGTACAACATTCGATTTTCCATTTTTACGTGTGTCTTTAAGATTCTATGAATATTTGCTTATTTAAATATTTTAAATTTTAGCATAATAAAAGTTTATACATTCTTGACACTATCTGTATCGAGAGCTTTATTGTCGTATCTGTAAAGTCATTTAGAAAAATTTAAAAGCTGACAATCTACACCTTGAATGTCTATCTGAATACATTTGTCACATTTGCCTAAAAAAAGCCAAAATCCAAAGTGCCGAAAGCCAAAACTGTAATTGCTCAGAAGCTCAACTGGAAATATTTCAGTATCGACTAAAGGGACTTAATTGTGAAATATTAAGTAAGCAATTAGGCCTCTATGCAGATCGTTTAGTAGCGTATTGTTATTTTATACGTTTTGAATAATCCCCACTATGATCTATATTATGTTTTAAGTGTTTCTAAGGAGTAATATAAAAGAAGAGGAAATTGGTAATTAATATTAATCGTCAGCCTACCTTTAAGAACAAAATGCGTACTTTACTTCACTTCACTCAGCAGAAGAAACCAATTAGCCCAGTCTGGTAATGCAAAAATCATCGATTTCACGGCAAAATTTTTCGCAGATATCTGAAGCTTTTAAGACATAGATGACGAATAAATGCAAAAGTACTCGTATTTTTACCTTGCGTTTTTTTTAAACAATAATTTATGGCCAGAATTTGATTTTTTGTCTATAAGTTTTTTCCCTTATACTTTACATAAACAATATTTATATCATTTTTTATATCAAGAATATCTTTATTTCCCTTTTTTTAAATCAAAAATTGATAAATAATTTACGGAGATATTTGCAGAAAAGCAGTTATTTTGCACTAATATATAAATTTTATTAATTTTTTTATTAACAAAATAAAATGTTATTGATACATTTGAACATTGAAGAATCACCGTCTTTTAAATTTGTGCGAAATGTCTCCCCGATCGGCAAATAGTTTAAAAGTTATTTAATTTATTTATCTCTGAGGCTAAATATTTAATCTATTGAACTTTCTCTATTAATGATGCTAGACACATTTAGCAAATTTCATAGGATTCTGTCTCAGAAGTTAAATTATTTTCGCACAAATTTAAAAAGACGGTAATTTCTCGACGTTTAAATGTATTAATAACATTTTACTTTGTTAATAAAAAAATTAATAAAATTTGTAAATTAGTGCAAAAAAACTGCTTTTTTGCAAATATATCCGTAAATTATTTATCAATTTTAATTTAAAAAACGGAAAAATAAAGATATTCTTGATATAAAAAAATGATATAAATATTATTTATGTAAAATATAAGGGAAAAAACTTATAGACAAAAAATCAAATTGTGATCATAATTATTGTTAAAAAAAAAACGCAAAGTAAAAATACGAGTACTTTTTCATCTATTCGTCATGTAGTAACCCCCACCTATGTCTTAAAAGCTTCAGATATCTGCGAAACATTTTTCGACCTTTTTTTTTAACCAGACTGGGCTAAATGTTAGTTAGATTTTTAAACTAATATTGCACAGCAGACACATCCTCAAGCTGTCAAATCCATAGCTTTGAATAGTAAACTAGGGACGTAAATTGAAGTGAAAAAATATAATATACTAGAAAAATTATAAACTAATTTACAAATAATGTAATGCTATAAAATAATGGCATTCATCAAATTAAAGATGACTTGTCAATCAAATGGGCAGTCATCGTTTCTCCCCTAATTCTGTTTTTATGAAGGAACATTTCATCGCTCACCCCAGTTTAACCCTCGAAAAACCTCTTATAAATAATATACAAGCAGCATACATCGTCCGTCATTATTAGTCTGACGTGGACTGCTAGATTGGTGTCGGTTTTTGTCGATTTATAAAGTTCTTACATGCTGCAGGGTCGGATTTTAGAGTTTAGACGTTGCTAATTAGTTGCTTAGAAAACTTTTAATTTTGGAGAAAGGTTTTTATCATTCAATGTTTGCTGTTAGAAATAAAACTGATAAAGGGGCGACAATATTAACTTATTAAACACAAGTTTGTAGATCGTATTAGGTAGTTCACCTTACATACATTTAACATTTAATGGCAACGTCCCTGACTTATATTTTAAACAGAATATTTAAATATTTAGAGCTTGTTTAATATCAAAATGAAAAAGTACCGTAAAGATAAGAATTAAAACTTAATAAACGTCTTCAGAATATCAAGAGTGTATTGTTAGGGAATTGTTAACGAACTCGTAAAAAGAGGAGATCCAAAACTTAAAGAAGCTTGATATAATCTCATGATGAAAATATTGGAAGAAAAAAATGCAGACAATACCGTCGGAATCAATAATAATCTTGATATTAACAATGGAGATGTAACCTACTATGTCTGTAATAACTACAGAAAAATTGCACTTCTAAATAAATAGTAAGAGAGTACCAGGCAGGCTTTAGAACAGACCATTCTACTACAGACCAGACCTTTACTACTACAGAACATGACCTCCCGTAAATAATTAGTTTGCGTCCGATCTTGAGCACCTTGAATACAGTTCAAAAAGCTTAAGCTTTACCAAAAAACCAGATTTTTCAAGGCATGAGTTAAGGGCCATTATTGAAGGGAGGCACTGGAGGGAACCAAAAAAATGAGATCTAGAAGTAAAAAAAAAACAAAAATTAAATATATTATGACTTTGGTACGCCGCCAAAACAGCTATGAACGAAGATTTAATACCAAACAACTGCTCGTATGGGAAACCATTAGTTAAAAGGCTCAGAAAATTTGACTTATCTGGTGGTAGATATAAATAACAGAAATGACGAATCCAGATAAAACCAGAGCGGAATCAAAAAAAGAAGAATAAGGACAAGAGCGCTAAACAATATATTAAAATTAAAAGCTGTCTCAAGAAAAATAAAAAAGGTCTATAGAACTGTCAAAATACAATCATAACCATTCACATTGTACGGCTGAGAACTGTGGACACTAAACAAACAGTCAAAGATAGGAGAGGAAGATATTACGCGGGATATATGGGGGTTCAAAGACAACGGGAGGTGGCGAAGAAGAAGAAATAACGAAATAATAGAAGCATGTATCAGTCCTTTGGTAATGGCTCAAATTAGATTCCAAAGGATAAGGTGGTTGGGCAATGTAAGGAGAATGAATATCTCGAGAGTGCCGACGATCGCATCTTCTTCTGATACTGTACGGAATGCAGTTTTTGTTGTGTGTAGGGATCCTTCTTCTCCTCGTCTTATTATTGTACTGATATCAGGTATGTCGCATCAGTTTCTTCTGTCTCTAAACCATGAGTGTCGTATGCGATCTGGTCCTGTTCGACCTTTAATTTTGATATTATATTTGTCGCCTTGTAAAATATGGCCTAAACGTGAGACCTTTCGCTTTTTATCTTTAGAAAGATATTTAGAAGCTTTCATTGGGTATTAGATCTTCTTAACACCTTTAACTTGAAATATAGTCGACCCATGGAATTTTAAGCAACATTCTGAGAAACCACATTTCGAATGATTTAATACGGTTTAGCGATCTTACTTTAAGTGACTAGCTCTCGCTACTAGACATTATAATTGGCCACATATATGTAGGATTTTAGGATGCGAATACGGAGACCCCAAGGAGTTTCGCGTTGAATATCGCATTAAGAATTAAGTATATAAATTGCGGGGCTGAGAAGAAGGTGAAGACCCAGAAGATAGTGGCTGACAGCAGTAAACTTAGCAGCAGATTTAGAAAAGCTAAATGTTATAAATTGTAACGTTAGCGCACAAAGATCTATGTATATTTATGACAGTTTATGCTGTAGGAGACGATTTGTCAGTCTTCGTGTTTAAATCGGTAAACAACACTGTACAATGACGTCATTTAGACCTCGTTTGGTCTCGTCAGGTACGGATAGCTGAATACAAACTTAAACACGAAGATCAACAAGGCCCTAGAATTTTTCCCGCATTCTTTCACATCCCAGTACTTGGCGATCTTTCAGTTGTATTTAACACGCAGATTATTATTGTTAGATATCGCCACATTAATTAGTATTGTTTGTTTAGTGAATTTATTAACTAGTATGAGATCCAGGTGGTTTATGCTCATTTCTGATTTTCTAAGTATAGAAGGTATCGTGTCATCTACAGTGCAAATTGCGAGATGTAAAGTGTCTGGGGCTGCTTCTGAGAATAATAAGTTTCTCTAATTACTCACCATGAGTCCTCTTTTCCCTAAATACCGCGGAAGTGTCGTTATTTCTACTATATGTAACTGTGTTTGATTCCACAATTCTTGCAGTTAAGCGGTAAAATACACTCTTTCACCAATTATGTTCTATTTGTTATGGGTATAACAAGTGGCTTTTATATTTAAAACATTATTCAAATTTAAGTTTTCTTGTATTGTATTTAAATTAAATTGATAAAAGTGGTAAATTTAAAATACTTTAAATTTTTATTTTTATTTCAGGTAAGACCAATTTCGAACTTTGCCAAAAATAGTGAGTATTTAATAATTATTAAATTTTTTTTGTTTATTTATTAGCATTTATAGAGATAGTGAAAGTGAAGGTAGTTCAAGAACTCTATAAAAACAACTGAAGTAAAATGAAGATAGCTCAAGAGATATCCAAAGGGTTTATGATAGACAAAGGACTCAAACAAGGATGCTGTCTGTTCCCGACTTTGTTTAAGAGCTACTTGGAGCAAGCGCTGAAGACGTGGAAAAGAAAATTTAGTGGTATGGGAATCCCTCTAAACGACACCACAATGTACATACTATGCTTTGCAGACGACGACCCAATGGTCTTGGCTCAGGACTATATAGATCTAGAATATATGGCACCCAAACTTATTCAGTAATATCAGAAATGGGACTTAGAAATAAATTTAAAAAACACAGAATACATGTGTATAGGAGGAGAACAATAAAATCTAATTTTATTAATTTTATTAAAGCTATACCAACAAGTTAATTACTGTAAACTGTATAAATAACTAGGCATACACATAACCATTGTTGGAAAATTGGATGAAGATATTAAACGTAGAAATCGACAGGGAAGACCAGCTGTTCGGCAATTGAACAGCATCACTATCATCATAAGTGGCTCGTCAATGCGTTGTGGATCTTGGTCTGCTCACAAAGAAGTCGCCACTCCTGTTGATTTCTGGCAACTTCCCTCACCTTCTGGCCCCTAGAATCTGTAGGTCCTCTGTCACATCATCAATCCATCTCCTTCATGGTCGTCCTCTACTTCTTGTGACCTCTGGTTTAGAAAATGTTAATCTCTTTGTGTATTCGTGATCTGATATCCTAGCAATGTGACCAACCCATCTACGTCTCTGCACTTTTACGAATTTCACAATATCTGGATCGGTGTATGACAGATATAGTTCAAAATTGTATCTTCGACGCCATAGCCCATTTTCATTTTCGGCCCCAAAAATCTTGTTAAGAATTTTTCTCCCAAAAATATCAAAAAGTCTTTCATCATTTTGAGATAAGGTCCACGTTTCAGCCCCATATATCAAAACCAGTCTTATTAAGGTCTTGTATACATTGAGCTTTACTGCACGTTTTATATTTTTATTTTTTAAATGTTTCTGGAGACCTTCACCAGTGCTGTTTGCTATTGCTATGCGTCTTTTTATTTCGTCGCTTGTCGTGTTTGTTGCGTTTACTAGCGATCCAAGATATGTGAATTCTTTGACTTTCTCAAAGGTATAGTTGTTAATTTGAATTCTATGTTGGACATTTCGGGGGTTTTTAGAAACCAACATATGAAAAAGACAGCAAAGATTTGATTTCACGTTCAAAGCGTCTATGTATCTGTTGATACGAATTTCGACTTAATAAGTCTCATTAGAACAGTTATTCATAGCCGTTCTTAACGTGAAAAATAATCTTCTCTGTCTTTTTAGGAAGCAACAATAAAATGGCTTCGTTATGGACGCAATAGCGACATCTGATAGAAATTTGTTTCGAAACTATCTTACCGAAACCAACATATATTTGGTTTTTTCCTTGTTTACCACAAGTTCTAATTCACTTGCCGCTTCCGCAAGCCTTGTAAAACACTGCACCATGTCTCTCATACTTCTGCCCACTATTACTATATCGTCAGCGAATGCGAGAATTTGCGTCGATCTATTAAAAATAGTTCCATTCATTCTAATATTTAATTGTCTGATTGCCTTTTCCAAGGCAATATTAAAGAGGAGACACGCCAGTGAATCCCCCTGTCTTAGACCCTTATTAATATCAAAGAACTTAGAGTTTTCTTCTTCAATTCTAACGCATGAGCTTACATTTTGCATTGTTAGTTGGGTTAACGTAACTAACCTATTGGGTGGGATCTCAAAGTCTATCATTGCATTATATGATGTAGCTCTTTTCACACTGTCACCGGTTGATTTGAAGTCGACGAAGAGATGTTGTGTATCTATGTTATATTCTAGTGACTTTTCTAGAATCTGCCTATGTTCTTGAATTTGATGTGTAGTTGACTTTCCAGCAGTAAATCCGCATTGATATTGACCAACAATATCCTTTGTAAATAAGTCTTTCAAACAATACATTTCTAAAGATTTTATACGAAGATGCTAACAGTAATGCCTCTATAGTTTTTACACTCCAGTTGATCACCTTCTTTATGCAAAGGACATATTATTCCCTTTAGCCACTCTTCTGGTACAATTAATTCTGCCAGATAAATACTATTAGTTTATGGGTTGTTGGAAAAAGTTGATCGCCATCTTTTTTATAAATTTCTTCGATTCCTGGGGCTTTATTGTCTTCAAGTTTTAGGATGGCATGACACTTCTTCTTTTGTTGGGTCTTCACTGTGTAGTGGACGTTGTAGATTTTGTTGATTGTCTATGTTGTGACCTCCTTCAATATCGTTTATATTTAGATGTTGGTTGAAATGTTGTGCTCATCTGTTAAGAATTGAGTTTTTATCATGTAGAATTTCACCGTTAGTGTCTTTACAAATTTTTAGTCATGATTTGAATTCCCGACGGCTATTATTTAAGGATTTCCTCGTTTCATTTTTATCGAATAAACTTTGTATCTCATTGAGAGTGTTCTGTTCGTATTCCCTCTTCTTACGTCGATGGATACGTTTTTCCTCTCTTCTAAGACGTGTATACTCTTCTTTTTTTCTCCATGTGCAACCTGCGTTGATGGTTTTTTGATATGCTACGTTCTTTCTATTTGTGGCCATTTCGCACACAAGATCAAACCAATGATTTCTTATTTCTGACTTGGTTTGGCCCAATATTTCAACCGATTTTTGTAATACAATATATCGTATATTTGCCCATATTTGGTTAATGTCTTCTTCTTCTTCTTCGTCTTATAAGTTTCTTATATAAGTTTTCTGCCCTTATGTGATCTTCTGTTTGCTGCCTGTATACATTTGCAATGTTGAGATCTTTTCCTTCTAATCCCCATTCCTTTTTGGTAATTCTTACCTTCGGTGGCCATTCCGAAACAGTTAAGCTGTTACTAAAATAAGATATTTAACCATTTAATGTTTCAAGTAAAATCATAATAAATAATTTATAGTTTGATTTTGATAATAAACTTGGGGATTCCAATTAATTCATTTGCAATTGTTATTAATAGGCAATTAAAAACGCTTGTGTTTTAAAGAGATAAAGTTTCGTGCGGAAATATCGATGATGTGTATTTTATCAGCCAATATTGCTTCGATTCCTTGTTAGTTAATTGATGTTTTCACTCCCATCTTTTCTACGAATGCTTAATGCTTTTTTGTCAATCGGGAATTCGTCCTGTTCTTTCATTATGTCATCTATTACAACGAAGTTAGAACAACTTAAATATTCACAATCATACTAAGCTAAGAGGTAATTTAAAATGTTTCACTAATTGGCAGCAGTAATTACTTTAAGTTATTTTAATAAAGTACAATAATTAGAGTGGAATTATCGGTAAAATTGTCGCTATTATTTAGAAGATAATGCAAATTGGGTAGTAAACTGCAAAAATAAGCATTCTCCCATAATCAGTGTTTGGTGTGGGACACTGAACGGAAAAATTACTGGCCCAATATTTTTTTGAGAAAAACATGGACGTGTAGAATTTTTTAGTATTTTGAACGCCGACATTCAATATCGTTTCATGGCCTTCCAATTAATAAACGATTGGACTTATATTTTACAGTTAGATGGGTGTTCAGTTCATTAAGTTAGCTGTGAGGCAATTGTTTGATAATCATTTTCCAAACCAGTAGATAGGTAGTGGTAGTCCATTGATAAATTTCTCATCCAGATCTTACAATTTTAGAGTTCTTTTTATAATATCAGTCGCATAAACGTGGTTACTATGCTCTAAAATTCGAATAAACATTAAAAATACGACTAATATTATGTTCAGTTTATTTAACAGAGTTGAAGTAAATATGATGAAATCCATACCTAAGAGTTCTCAGAGGTTAGCGTCAAAAAATAAAATTTATCATATTAGCAGTAGCAGTTAAACACAATCCACCAAAGAATTTAGATTTTTAAGTTTATATATAAAAATTGTTATTGCCAACTTTTATATGAATTAAGTTAATAAAATGAAAAGTTTGAATTTTACTCGGAATTATTATATCGTTATAAATTATACCTATTAATTAACATTCAATTAACTGCTAATTGGTTCACAATATTTTTAGTTCATTTGTTTTTTCTAATATAAATAAATTTGATGGTTTACCAACTCGTGAGCATGAAACATATAAAATTAACTATGTGAGAAACATAGATTTTCTAAATCCAAGCCGCAAACGGCTATTGTCTGGCCTTGAGATTTGATAATGGTCATCGCGAATGCTAATCGAACGGGAAATTGAAGCCTTTTGAATGATATTGTTGTATCTGAGGGTGTCATTGTGATACGTGGACAACAGCAGGACGATTTCTGCTTCAAGTCGTCCAGTCAAAATGATATTTCAATATTCCTTCAATAGTATTTCCGGTGATACTTTTAATGACCAAACGTGTGCCGTTGCATATTCTGAGTGGGTTTAAATTGCGTAGCAGAATAATTGGTGAACCAATTTTCAACTAAAGATTCTGTGGTGGCATCCCTGGTATATCCAAAGAATTTAAAAATTCTGTTGGATAATTTATGGCTTCGTCTGCATTAACAATTCGGTCGATTGATTTAAAAGATATTAGATCATGTAATAACAACTGCTGAATCTGCAAGTTGATTTTGTCAACATCACATTTTTCTCCACCAAAATTACGAGCTGACTTAACCACGTATGATTCAAGTGATTATTCAGTATAGCCGGGAAGGCACGTTCAATTAATTCATGTTTGGTCTCATCCAAAGTGCAGAAATCATTTGAAAGTTTGATGCATTGTGTATTTGGATACAGTTTTATTTTACCGTTTCCTATATCCAGCAAATCTTCGGAAAATATTTGCCCCGATAGATCATTTTGTACTTGTAGGACAGTATATTGCTTTTTGTAGTCTCATGTTAATCGTCAATCGAACTGTTTCGACATTTCGCCATAAAAACGGTACTTGTAAACATGCATTAATTTCATCCGCATCTGTAGAACGAGGAATAACTGGTAATGTCTGTTGGAAGTCACCAGATAGTAGTAAGACAGCACCACCGAAAAGTTTGTCGTTGCCGCTTTAATCTTGCATAGTACATTCATCCCAAATAATAACTGAACCCGTTTGCATCACTGCAACCATTCCACTACTTTTTTTAATGTTAAACATTGCATTTGGTTTGTTATGAACGTCTAATAGCAGCTTACGTGCTGAGTGTGCTGTTCGCCCACATTTGAACAATTTTAATCACCAATAATAAGTAAATTTAAAGGTTCTAATGGAATCATAGGAGGTGGTAAAACAATTTTCCCGGTGCGCAACAGATGCCAAGGGCTTCATTGCAAAACTTAATGCCTGACAATATTGGCATACTGTGTCCATTGCACCAATAGCAATTTTAGAATGCGCAGAATTATTAATATCTCAAGGATATTTAAATGCAATACGAAGAAATGATATACGTATAAATCCGCGGTTGATTTGCTATTTCTTGTATTCTATATGTAGGTATATGGTGCTCACATGCAGCTCTCGTTCTTAATACTACTCGTTCGAATAAAATGAAGGTTAATATAAAAATGAACTATGTAAAACCGACCTGTTTTTTATTTTATTCAAATATTTTATAGAATTGTATGTTAATAAACATAACCTAAAAATTACCACTGAAAATAAACTGAAGTAACAGCGTAAATAACAATTTAAATTTGGGTAATGTTAGGTATACCCGGTGCACTAATCCCAGTCACAAATCTCTTGTAAATTTAGCAACTATTGTTTTGTGAAGTTAGTTACATTTTCACAGACTGAAAATTCCTATAAACTCACAATAATTATTCACTACTAACACATTCAAAATAAACCTACGTGAAACAAGAAATCAAAGGTTTAATGTTTATATCTTTAAAATTGTATAATCGCCTATAGATTTGTATTTACAAATAGAAAGATTACTATTTACAAAATAGTTTTTGTGCCATCACTATTTGTTTGGTGTATAGTAAAGAAATTAATAAATAAAATAAAGCTTTAAAACTAATTATTGCCAATCAAAATTTATTTATTTATACCATAATAATGTATTGATCAAATAAACAAATAATAAAATCACCAAACAGTGTTGCTCTATTTTCAATATTCAAATTCATTTAGAATCAATATTTTAAGAAAATATTATTAAGTGCAATGATATCTCTACATTGCTTACTTCAAGTGTAAGTTGCCTATATTTGGCGTAACCCAACGACTGTAAATTATCATAACTGTTTTTATAAAATATACTTTTTTATAGATAATAGAAGCCTACTTTCTTTATACATACTGTAAAAATTTTTATGGAAAATTTTATGGATTCAGTATACTCAATTAGATTGGTTTCATTAAATTTATAATTATTAAAATGAATTGAATTAATACACAAACTTAATTTTTAACTTTTTAACCTTAATAAATTTACTAATGTTTGTATTTTGAAAACGATTTCCGAAGTGGAAATTGAAACGTCAATAAACGTACTTTAACCTTTAATTTGTGGCTTATTCCCATTAAAATAGTAATAACTTTAACATGCCACAAGAAAATAGCTTCAGAACAATATTTTTAACTTTTAAATATAAAAAGGCATATAAAAAAATACCGCAAGTTATTTTAAAAGAGAAAGTTACCCAGTCTAGATACAATAATGAATTATGGTTGCAGGAAATAATTTTAAAATATTAAGAAATTGTTTATGTAAAAGTTCCTGTCAAAATATACTGGAGTCTTTATGTGTCGATGAAACAGAAGATCTCGCAATGGAGAATATTGTTAGAAAGAAATATAGAGGTATATCTGAATACGTTGGAACAATTTTTATATACGATGTCAGATACTATTATGTGAGTAATACTGAATTCACTTATCACTGAATTTAATTTTAACTTTTCAAAAAAATATCACTTTGTACTGGTTACTTTTACGGATGTCTACAAGACTTATGGTTAAGTAAGACCGACACTTTCTTAACTTTTTTTTCTTAAACACAAACTGCTCCTTTCAGCTATCGGGAATCAACTCTACACTGTCTTCACAGTCACTGCCGTTTTCTTTCATTCCAAAAACTCTCTAGGCTTAACACTCCCTTCCATGAATAACTTTCCTTCCTTTTCATTGGTCAAAACAAATATGCCTCTTTCTTCATTTCAACGTCTTCAAATTTCTCAGTCGTAAGTACTTTAACATTTTCTAGGAACTCCAAATTTCCGACTTCTTTCAAACAACCTTTTTCGTTAATATTACGTTCAAACACACATTGTTTTTAAATGCACTTCAAAACCAATAAACAATTCCATGAATATTATCGATTAGATTACAAATATGTTAAAAAAGACAACTTTATACTGGGTAAAACCAATAGCTACGTTAACAATAGACAGACAAATTAGTATTTTACATTCAACTCAACGCTCATTCAACAACTTAAGCCAGATATATCACTCTCTCATTATACAAAACAAATAAAAAAAAATAAAAAAAACCCCTTACAAGACTTAATTCCCATTCTTCTTTCCATTTTTTTTGTTTGTTTGTTTTTAAAAAAAAAGGAAAAAAGGAATCCTTTTAAAAAAAATCTGTCCCCGTTCCGCTCGCTAATTCCCTCAATATTCGTAGCTCCTCCCTGCATTCCAAAGAAACACATGTACTAAAATAAGCCACATGTAAAAATTATGACATCCTAGAGCTGATAGAAAACAATCGAAAAGATTAGTGTGGTTTGACCCTCGAAAGAGCTTAAACCCAACATTCAAATGAAGCCATCGGTTAAAATTAAATGAACAATAGTGTTCTTAAAGTTTTTCTTGTATTTTTTTGTTTCGTTTCTCTCATTTAGTTGTTAATCTTTAATGTTAAGTTATCGTAGAGTTTTCATAACATCTTAAAAAAACCTACAAATTGTTTTTGTAAGTATGAACCCTGTTGGTTGTTTACTTATACTCTAAAATCTTTTTTATTTGTAGTGAACTGATGATGCTTTTAAAAATAAACGCGAAACGTATTCAACTACATCAATAAAGTAGTTGACGACTTTCATTTGCCAATTATTGACTGATAAAACCTCTGCTATTCAACCATTGAATATATTTTAAATTTAATCAACCGTCATATTTTTTGTTATGTCTATATATACAGTAAAACCTCCGTTAACCGAAATAATTGGGGGGGAGGCCGTTTCGGATAACAAGAATTTCGGTTAAAAATAACATGGTTTTTTAAAATATTCTTGATCAAAGTATTGGTATTAAAAAATACTATGAGTTGATTTCGTAATGTTTTCTAATAAGTAAATCCAAAATAAAGTAATAAAATTAAGGAAAATGAACAAGTTTAACATGCTTTTTTAAAGAAATCTGCTATTTTTTTTGCGTTTTCGTTTGACAACGATGTTTCTCTCTCCCTCCATCGTTAATTTGCAGAACGTCATGAGTTTGCCTCATTCGATTGATCGACGAAACGTAAAGCAATCTGAAAAGGACAAAACTTTATGTAATGACAACAAAAATTAAGAATCTAGTCGTGTCCCTAACTAATTAGGCCTACTGTATAAAATTCTTTCCTCTAAAGCATTGAAAATCTCGTCAACGGTCTTGTGCTGCCTGTTGCCTCTTGGGTCGTCATCTTCGTCATCTGATATGCTCAGGTTGTCTTGATAAAGAACCATATCAATGATGTCCTGGTCGATGAATTCACGTTCTGAATCATCAGCTGCTAACCAGTCACGTATCTCTTCTTAGTTAATTTCGTCATGTTCCGGCAAATTTTTAATGAAAGGTTTAATTTCTTCTGTCGTTTTCTTACCATTTTCTTCTTCAGGATCGTCAATCAAAATCTTATCAAAAAGTTTGTTCCAGCATTTTTCCAAAGTTGAAGATTTGATCTTGGCCCACGACTCAGCTCACCAATAAAAATGTTTTATTGTTAAAGATTTGAGAATTTCGGGAACACTTTTGGATTAATTCGTCTCCTGTAATAACAGATGTCTTAAGAATGCTTCTCTATAATGTCTCTTGAATGTCTCTATGACTCCCTGGTCTAACGGCTGGATTAAGCTTGTGATATTCGGTGGCAAAAATCTGACAATTGTCACCATTTTGTAGATTTTGAGGGTGAGGGCGCATTGTCAACAAGCAACAATGCTTTGATGAGAAGGTTTTTTGATTTTAAAAAGGATTTTACACTTGAGACGAATTCATTTTCAAACCATTCTAAAAATAAAGTGGTCGACATCCATGAACTTTTTTGGCTTCTATACCTTAAAATGCCTTTTCGGAAATATCTTTTAGAGCTCTTGGTTTTTGTGATTTCCCAACACACATAGACATCAACTGGTGAGTGAAATTAACGGAATTGTTTACGTTTTGCGACAAACATTTACTTTTTATTGACGAAATTATTGAAACTGTCAGCCGTTTCGGTTAAACGATGTTTCGGTTAAAAAGGTTTCGGTTAAGGGAGGTTTTACTGTATATATATATATATATATATATAAATATATATATATATATATATATATATATATATATATATATATATATATATATATGTATAAAATACTTCTACTATTAGTCTCCCAAGGTTAGATATATTTCTTTGACGCGAGTCCAATACTGGCCACTCCTAACGCAAGGTGCTCATTTAATTTCCTTTACTTAGGGTGTAATACCTGTAAAGCGTCATCTATCTTTTTAACCTGGTTTACGTTACTTTGATGAAATTAGCGAGCAGTAGTTATAAAGGAAATTCGTGGTAACATGAGGAAGTTTGTACGGATAGAGAGAAACAGGATTAAAACGTCTTGTCAACGGATTGCCTGTTACGCCTCTTCCCGTACCTTTAATCGAGAAAGATTCATTGAACTTAAAACCATTAAATAAATTTACATATTTACTGCGGCGGTTTAAGTAACCAATATAAAAGGAAGAATAATTTTTTATTTCTTATAATAGTTAGATTACATCGACATTCTGAATTAT
This sequence comes from Diabrotica undecimpunctata, assembly GCF_040954645.1. Lineage (NCBI taxonomy): Eukaryota > Metazoa > Arthropoda > Insecta > Coleoptera > Chrysomelidae > Diabrotica > Diabrotica undecimpunctata. Next base: position 110,355,699 of record NC_092811.1, on the reverse strand, counting down.
TGAAAAAATTTAGTCCCGTCATCCAACAGTTAATGTAAAATTCTAATAAACTCTTCTTCGTATTTTTTTTGTCCAAGTATAATGTACCCAATATTTATATTCACTGCTTCCTATCAACGAGTTTTTGTCTAATTAGATCTTCCAAATAGATAGCCCACAATAACTAAATAACCGATAAAAAAATGTTTGAACATTACTCGTAGATTACCTTCCACAATCGACTGGCAAGAGATAGACTGATGTAAAATCGGAAAAGAATAGAAAGCGAGCATACCAGTGTGCTTATTACTTTCATATCCTACACCGACCAGATTTTTGGAGCAATATGTGACTAGAGTATGATCGAAAGGCTGCATGGCAGGTGTTCAAGCCTTAGGGATCTGCACTGTTCAGGGGTAAATTCGTACCAAATCTGCTCTATTTTTGCTTTAAGTTTGTGTAATATGCAATGTGTGATGTTCCTTAGTGTCTGTTTTATTTCATGCCATGTTATTTAAATGACATTTAGCTCAAGCCTGTTAGAAGGTCAAGAAAGGAGATAAACCAGTTTTTTTTTGTGGTTCTAGCCGTATGACAGGTTGCTCCGTCCCGTTTGAAAAATATAATTATCGCCAACATTGAATTTCGCAATGCTTGGTAGTAGGCTGTTTTGAAGTAATTGCTCATATTTCGCAGCATTTACGGTACCTTAATAAATTCAAATTAATAAATTCATGAGAAATAATAAGAAAAAAGACGTTATATCATTAATAACAACAGAAAAATGGGAAGAATATTTCAAAAAATTACTAACAGAACAAAGACCAGAATTTGCTAACATGGAAGACAACACGATAGGTATACGTATAAATTCATCACCATTACAAATAAGTAAATCAGAGATGGAAGAAATAACCAAATCCCTGAAAAATGGAAAATCCCCTGGTCCTGGTGACATCCCTGCAGAATTAGTGAAAGCCGGTACAGACAAACTCCAGGAACAGTTAAGAAAACTCTTTCAAGACTGCTTGAATGGAGCCGAATTACCAAAAGAGTGGAAATTATCTATCATGTCAACTATCCACAAAAAGGGCAGCAAGGATCAGTGTGAAAATTACAGAGGAATTGCGGTAAACAGCACAATAAGTAGGATGTATGGGAAACTTATTAAGAACAAAATAGAAAATGACTATAGAGATTACGAAGCAGAGGAACAAGCTGGTTTTAGAGCTGGGCGATCCACAGTAGACCACCTGTACTCTATTACGCAAGTTATTGAAAAAAAAACAGCCGTCAGTAAAGAAGTTCACCTGATGTACGTAGACTTACAAAAAGCATATGACAGTGTACCCCTAAGTAAAGTATGGTCAACCCTACAGCAAACCAACATTAAGCATGGTCTCATCAAAGCAGTCCAAAGTCTGTATAATGGAACGACTGCAAAAATTAAAACTGGATCAAGGATATCTGAAGGATTTAAGGTCACGAAAGGACTAAAGCAGGGTTGCTGTATTTCGCCTACCCTTTTCAAAATTTATCTGGAACAAGCACTCAGGCTGTGGAAAAGAAAATGTAATGGCATGGGAATTCCTCTCAATGACGAGACTACACTGTACACCTTATGTTTCGCTGATGACCAAATACTGATTGCTCAGGATCATGACGACTTGAGTTACATGACTCGGAAGCTAATAGAAGAATATAACAAATGGGGTCTCGAAGTCAACATTAAGAAAACTGAAGCCATGTGTATTGGAGGGACAAAACAGTCCATTATATTAGACGATGGGGTAGAAATTAGAAACTGTGATGAATACAAGTACCTGGGTATGAAGATAACTCAAGATGGAACACTCGATGCTGCTATAAAAGACAGAAACATACAGGGTAGAAAAGCCATATCCATGATGAACGGAATTCTGTGGGACCAAACAATATCTAAAGCGAACAAACAACTCATATACAACACCATACTTAAAATCACATATGGCATCACCATACGTAATCACATATGGCAGCGAAGTTTGGCAAATGAAACAAAGAACAGAGAAACTGTTACTAGCAACAGAAATGGACTTCTGGAGAAGAGCAGCAGGAAAATCAAGAAGAGATCGGATACCAAATGAGAGAATACGTGAAATGATGGGAGTCAAGCATACAATAGTTGATGACATAAAAACAAAACAGTTAATATGGTACGGCCATGTACAGAGAATGATAGATGACAGGATTCCAAAACAGATTTTGACGTGAACACCACAAGGGAGAAGGAAAAGAGGAAGGCCGAGAAAAAGCTGGAGAGAGGGAATTGAAAAAGAACTAGAGGAAAGAGAAATCCCTCCAGGCCTATGGCTGAATAGAGAAGAATGGCGGTTAGGAGTCGGAAGGCGTCGGAGAACGCTGTAAACCGATAGTAGTAGTAATAAATTCAAAAAGGCTTAACCCTAAAATTACCATTTAACCACAAATTAACTCAAATAAAAACTAATTAACTAAATTTAACCACAAATTGACTCTGTCTAAGAAATATGAGGGATTGGTTTGGATCCAGTGTTACATTAAAAATGTCTACAATGTATAATAGAAGATGGCAACACGTCGGCAGAAACCAAACAGAGTGGCGACAAATCTTAGACCAGACCAGGATCCAGAGAAGATTGTCGAGCCAAAGATGATGATGATGACAATGTATAATGAGTTGCCTAGCCATAAGACCTGTTACTAAATTTCACTAACCGAGTATTTATTTTGAAAGTGTTCTAAGTCGCTGTAGTCAAGGTTTTCAAATCGAAGTAATTAATTTTGGTCATCTGTCTTGTTTTGTGTATTGAAGTGAGCATTTATACACCACTGACCAATCCAATATATGTTTTACTTCGATTTGAAAACATTAACTACAGCTACCTTCTTCTTTTTCAGGTTTTCCCTTTTCAGGGATCGCTGTTCCTTACTCTTCGTCGCCACTCATTTCTGTCTCTAGGGGCTTGTTCACCTAAACCTTTCTCTTTCAAGTTCTCTGCCACACGGTCCTTCCATATTTTCCTCGGGTTTCCTCTTCCTCTTCTACCATTAACTTCTAACAGGTCTATCATTCGTCCCACATAGTTTTCATCTCTACGTCTGACATGACCAAACCATTGCAGTCTTTGTTCTTGAATCATTTTTGTGACTGTAGTCACCCCGGCTCTTTCCCTAATGAAGTCGTTTCTGATCCTGTCCCTTCTAGTCTTACCCAAAATCCACCGTAATATTTTCATTTCAGCTACCTCCATGTTCTTTTCCTGGATCTTCTTTACAGGCCACACTTCACTGCCGTACACTAAGTCAGGTCTCACCACACTCATGTATATCTTTACTCTCAGCCTTTCCCGGATTTTTTGATCACAAAGTACTCCGCGCATTCGCTTCCAGTTAAACCAACCAGCCTTTATCTTCTGGGCAATTTCTCGATATATTGTCACATTTTCCGTTATGTAGGAGCTAAGGTATTTAAATTCTTCTACTTGTCCTAACTTTTCTTCAAGAAATTCTTCGTCCGCAACCATTCCTCTTCCCCCCAACTACATATACTCCGTTTTCGACCTGCTAATCTTAAGTCCTCCCTCTTCAATAGCCCCTTCTTTGTTCTCCTCTACTAACACGATATCATCAGCAAAGAGCATTGACCAAGGAGCTCTTTGCTCCCTTACGGGAGTTCCTTACTTTCTCTGTCAGTACATTCATATCAAGATTAAACAGGTAAGGACTCAGTGAAGAGCCTTGATGCAAACCAACCGTCACTGGAAAACTTTTGGTCAATCCGAGAGCATTCCTGACTTAGGTGTACGCTCCCTCATACATATGTTTCACGAGCCTTACGCACTTCTCAGGAACCCATTTCTCTCTCATACATCTTCCTCCATAGTTTTTGTCGAGGAACTGTGTAGTACGCCTTCGCAAGATTATAAATATCAAATGTAGCTTTTTCTTGTCTCGCTGTATTTTTCATTACCCGTCTCAACGCAAACAAGGCATCCGTTGTCCTCCTTGCTGGCATAAACCCAAACTGTTCTTCTCCTATTGATGTCTTTTTCCTTAACCTTTGCTTCACAGTCCTTTCCCAAATTTTCATTGTGTGCGACATTAACTTTATAACTTTATGCCTCTTACAGTCCTGATTGTCCCCTTTAGCTTTATACAATGTGACTACAGCGACCTTGAAATATTAAAAAAAAACGGGTGTGGCAGTCCAGTGGGACTGCCGGTAGAAGTTACACTTCTATACACGCATTCGCCGTTACAAATTTATTTGGGAGTCAATCTGCACAATCATTACATATGTAATGCTATAGGTAAGACATAGCAGGAAGAGAAACAGAATTAACAACAACTTACTAACAATTAATAAACAACATTTGACCTGTAATACGAGTATAGTAAATGAAGGATTCAATCAATATTTTGATGAAAATGTATATTTTTATTTTCATATGTGTATGAAAGGAGTTGAATGCAATTTTTTTACAGATACTCTGCAGTAAAATTCATTGTTTATTTTGTTATTAATATAAAAATACAATACACTGCAACATAATTCAATATAATAATACAATACAAATTAAAATGCAATATTCATAAGTATTTAAAAATGACAATAATATACATAAAAAAATACACTACAATACAGTGCAACATAATTCAGTATAATAATACAATACAAATTAAAATCAAAAATTCAAAAATGACAATAATATACATAACTTTTCTACTTACGCATATGTTTAATTTACCATGTAATAATATTAATAAAAAAAGTCTCTCCCCGACTGGGAATCGAACCCCGGTCTCCCGCGTGACAGGCGGGGATACTGACTACTATACTACCGAGGACATGACACAAACCTATTTCAAAATTGACAGTTCTGGGTCATACAGGTGATTTATTGAGATTATTATTTTGAAATACAAAAGACTAATATAATTATGAACATTTAATAAATAATACAAAACATATCACATAAATAATAATCTTAATAAATATTTTATTATATATAATATTGTATATATATATATATATATATATATATATATATATATATATATAATATTAAATATATATACAAAAGGAACAGAGAACATATTCGAGAGAGGAAGAGAGAGAAAATCTATCTTCTGTCTCTCTCTTGCTCATTATCTTACATATGTAATGATTTCACAGATTCACTCTCATACAAATTTCCAACGTGGAGCGCGCGTCTAGAAGTATAACTTCAATTAATTGTTTGGTTAGTAAAATTTAATAACAGGCCATATTAGGCAACCCATTATATATTGTAGATATTTTTAATGTAACAACAGTTCGAATCAACTCGTCAGAGCGTTTGTTTCTAAAGTTAAAATAGTTATGATGATAGCCAACTTTTGCAGCAAAGATGGTACCTGAAGCGGAAGAAGTTTCTAAATCTTTAATTCTCAGAAAATCATTTTTTTTCCGATCACATTTTAGTGAAAACAAATGTTGAACACAAACAGTACTTCTTTTATACAATTTTAGTAAGTATATTTCTTTTACTGTCCTCATATGAGATTGAATACAAGTTCAAAATTAGTTTTTATTCATTCCTTTATTGACTAATGTAATTACCTATGTAATAAAGATAATGTAATCATCTGCAAACAAAACTATAAACTAACCTTTAATAAAAAAGCGCTCTAGTGCGAAAGACAACCGGAAACGAATGTTTATGCATGAAAATAGTAGAAATGTGCATTCACTATATTGTACCAACAATAGGATAATAATTTGAAAGCCGGTAAATGAACCTATTTGTATGACTTAATTATTTTCCATTCTCAGTAAAATAAACAATAATTAATTATCGAAACAGTATATTTATGTCAATGGTTTTATCATATCAATTACTCGCTACACGCATGATAATGTGAAGAAGAAATTTGCTGAAAACCGGTTTAAAATTGCGAATATAGTAAAGTAAATGAATACAAACTACCAAACTATATTTTTCACTTAATTTACAACATTAAAAAAATGGTGAAAACCTTGAATTACACAGGCCTACATTTTTTTTTTTCATGAAAAAGTGTTTTAAGTTTAATAGGTGTCCTAATCCGCATTCATTTTACAAATTCCCAATTGTCAATAGAAGCACGTGAAAGCCAAACAGGGTCGTACTGATGTGTATCATATGATTTTTTAAAATATTTACTTTTGAAACTGTTAGTGTAAGAATTTCTTGAAATTTAATCATTATATCACAATTAAACTAAATTCTAAAAAATAACACGACCAGTAAATAACTTAACAATAACTATAACATAAATATAACACAATATCTTCTTCTTCTTCTAATGGCGCTACAACCCTTTGTGAGTCTTGGCCTGCTTAACAATGTTCTTCCATTCTGCCCTGTCGGATACTTTCCTTCGCCACTGCCTGATGTTCATATATATAACACAATATATTAACTTAAAAATGAACACGATACAATTTGAATTTAAAATGCTGTCAAGTTTGGATCTGTAACATGAGAATCTGTCTGGCTTAAGGTAATAAATTATATTTAATAGCCTCTTGACGAATAAGACGGCGAATATCAACACGTGCTCATATTTACAGATGGGAATTTGCTAAATGAATGTACTTTATAGTAAATGTGATGTGCTGATCACGAATCTGTACTTAGTTTTTTCCAGCACGTCAGGTTTTCAAGAAAAGTGTGTTTGAAATTTTTTATAGAAACTGCCAAAAAAATTTAGAAAACTTTATTTCATACAAAATTACACTAAAAAATTGAGTTGTTTTTAAAAAGAGAATTCAGTATAGACATGGTTTTTTTTAATTAAACCGTTCTCTTTTTTCATGAAAACTGCATTTTGTGGTCATCTGTTTATGGATTTTTGTGTCGAGTCTCTCTTCAAGGTCTAGCAGGAATCAACTATCATTCTTATATCCCATCTTTCTTGGTAACGTCTCTCCATCTCCTTTATATCTTGATGTATTCTCTCTCCCTGCTTCTCGCTGACAGCTTCAAGATTTTCGGGAAAAAAGTCAACGTGGGAATCCAGAAAATGAAGTTTGACGCTTGTATTGCATCCCAGTTTTTTATAATTGTCGACCATGTTGGCTACAATTTCTTTATAGTTTGGAGACTTATTTCCAATAAAACTGTCTATGACTTCTACGAAAGAACTCCATGCTTCAGATTCATCCTGGGTCATTTTATTCTGTAACAATCCGTCCAATTTTAAGGTTCGAATTTGAGGGCCTACAAAAATTCCTTATATAAATTTTATTTAAATTTTAATTCAGAAACTGCAGGAAATTTGTTGCACAGATATTTAAAGCAGTCACCTTGTTTATCTAAAGCTTTGACAAACTGCTTCATCAAGGTAACTTTATGTGAAGAGGAGGCAAAAGAACCAATTTTGGGTCAACTAGTCACGTTGCAAATTTTTTGTGAATGGCTACTTTTTCTTAACGTAATGTAAATTTCGTGCTCGACTGTCCCACTCATACAAAAAACATTGATACTTTGTAAATCCATACGGCTGGCCCAAAAGCATGGATATTATTTTGAGATCTCCACAAAGTGCCAACAATATTCCCAATACTTTATTTTATTTAGCAACAGCTCAAGATTCTCATGTTTCTTTGAGGTACACGGAGGGTACAACAGGCACTGAGGATAAGTATTACCATTGTGCAACAAGACACCCTTCAGACTTCTCTTAGAAGGATCAATAAATAACCGCCATGATGTGGAATCGTCGTCAGCTCCCAGTTTCATGACTACTTCAGAATTATTATGACAATACACCAGTGAGTCCTTTTGAGAAAAATATTCCGCGAACTCTTTTTCACGATGCCTATACCACGAAAATGTGGTACCTTGTAACGAAATTATTTTGCCTACCACATGGGGTATTACTATTAGGGGTAGAAAATTGGTGACAAAAATTATGGTGGCGAAGATAGGGCAAGTAAAAATAATCGTTACTTGTGCGAAAGGCACTCAAGGTTTGTTAGGAGAGCTGGGGTCGTGGATAAGTAAACGACAAAGGGGTCGGATTGGGGCAACTACAAAAATATGAAACAAAAAGAAACAGGAAACCTCTAGTAATTTTTAAAAAGGGCGCCACTTCGAGGTGCCTAATTATATCCATTACAACAACTAGTTGTAACTAGGGAAATAATTATCAGAAATGCAAAACATATCTTTTTCAAATGAAACTCAACTCAGACAAAAAGGGTTAGTTAAAAAAATAAACCAAATGTTAAGAAACAAAATTTAACATTTATTGTTGTGTCACCACAAACAGTTACAAAATAGACAATGCAAAAATACTAAATGAATAGTTACAATTCAAAAAATACAGAAAAAGCTTACATGTCATCCGTTTACAACCTCCAGGAGTTGGAGATACTACAAAAACTTACAAATGTTATCGCACAGAGATTAACCTTTTTTTTTTAAACAAACAAACAAATAAATATCGAAAACAATAAAGCTAGCTGTCATATGTTAACATTAAATTAAAAAAAAAACTGAACAAATAAATTGACAGCTAAAGTCAACCCTAAAATTTTACAATTTATTAATTATTACAAATCCTGACTTGTTATGAAAGCAAAATATTACAAAAAAAATGTCTGTCTTTACTTTAAATTGGACACAAAAAAAAGTTACCTGTATTTCACAAAAACACTTAAGTTCCCAAGGTTGGAAACTGGAGTTGAATTCTCTGGACACGAACACACGAACAAAAGGACTGCATCTTACACTGTGAATTAGACCGACCATTTGAGGCCGAAGCCGGCACTGAGCACAAAACTTATGACTCAATACTACAAATTCGACGTGAATTTGGACATAACGCTGAAGCCTATCACTCTTGACCTGACCGCGGCTCCAGCGAGAGTGACGAAATTATCTTTAAAAATTGATCGCATAAGTTGGAATAAACAAACGATGGTTGAAACGCAAATCATTTATTAGAAAACGCAATATCAAGCAGTTCTAATAAAATATTAAAAGAAATACCGAGAAAGTAACATCTGTAAAATATAAACAAACCTAAAATGGTTTATATTAACTCGAGCCGACCTAAGAAGGAATTGAAAATACTTTTTGCGTATTTTAACTTGTAAGATAGGAACTGAGAAACATTAAAATTATTCTTCGATTTTTCAAACATATATATGGGGATTTCAATTTATCACATATACGAGGGGATTCCAATAAATTTACAAATGCTACAACCTGGAGCCAATAGCTTTCAGTCGTGATCCTAAGATTTGTGCAGCATCCTTCGATAGGCCCAAGTCTCTCACTAAGTCATTTAGTTCAGTAAGTCATTCATCAGGATATTGAATTTTGTGTTTATTTTTTTAATTGAAACCCTTGATATCGCAGGAGCAAAAGTAGCAGTTGTCTCCATGGTTTTTTGGTTCCCTCGATACCATAAGAGTACCAAAGGGTAAAGAGTTCCGTATTCCTTTTGTCCATTTTCTCAGTAGTTCGACACACAGAAAGCACACTTTGCCTGCCAAAATCACCGTTCACCCACCAAAATTCTTAATTGTTTTTTATCTTGGGCTTCCTATCCTCCATTATAAACCTTCTTAAATAGAAGAGCAAAAATTCCTTTATTGGATGAGCCTGCTGCAAGTTTAGAGGATTATCGTTTTTAAGAACAAAAGGTATGTGGTGTTGTCTAGTCTAGTTTTGGTCTGGCCAAAACATGATATCATTATTAGCATGATGTTCGTGGACAAACTAAATAATTTGGAAAAGCAGTTATGAATATAGCTTTGACTATTCAAAGCTTCATCTCTCACTCTTTCCTCAAAAGGTCGGGATATACCCTGATAGAAATTGCGCACCAGACAATGATTTCATCTGTAAATTTGTCCTTTATGTATGTATCTAACATTGTCAGGGCATTCTTCTACGTTATCTGGATAAAGTCCATCGTTTTCCTTCATTTCATTTAGGATTACCCAAAGTGACATACTGTTCTTCATCTAAAATAATAATTATTTTAAATACCATTCTGAGGAGACTTAAAGAGGTCGAAATACGTACAAGCGGCTTGTCGCTGCCCTGTATCGAAACAAAAATCTAATACCGTCATTATGTATTATTACTTTACGAATTTTGACCATGATGAACGGCATGTGGAATGCAAGTTTAGATTCCCTTGCCGAGTAATTTATCAAGCTGTTTGCTTTGCAAGTTTGAGAAAGGACAGTGGGAAAAACTTGTATTCGGTTTCGCTAGATAGAAATCGTTTGATGTCTCTTTTTGTTTTTAGATGGCGTAGTTACGTCCGTATATAGTTATTTTGATAACTATTGTCTAGGACGGGAAATATTTTTGTTTTGGTTCAGAGCAGTGGCTATACCGTTCTGAGGAGACCTAAAGAGGTCGAAATACGTATAAGCGGCTTGTCGCTGCCCTGTATCGAAACAAAAATCTAATACCGTCATTATGTTGAATAATTTTTTTATTGGCAAAGTGTGCCCGCCCCAGTTTATTTATGACAACATCTTGATATACGAAGGAGTTGCGCTTGAAAGTATTTGTGGCCCTTACATCGATTTCGATATTCAAGATCAATCCAATTCTCAAGAATTTCAACGATATCGTACTCTACAAGCCAGTCTCCTCGTTGACATTCCAACCTGATTTTTTTCTCTTCTCACTTATATATCTGACCTCTGTGCAATAAAGGCACATCTTTCACTTTTCGGAAGATTTGGACATTGTATTCGTTGCTCGCACTGCGTTATTGTTCTATAAATGGTTCTGCGTTAAATGATCATTCTTTAATATTCGCCAGATTTCTAAGTTATACGAAATTAAAAAAAAAACTTAAAAATAAATAAATCTCAACTGACAGTAAAAAAAGTTTTTTTGTTTCTTCTTCAGTTACTCGGAACTTCGATTTGTCATAAGGGTAATAATAGAGCTTTGAGGGTTGTATATAAACGTTGTGCTGTAATTACTACGTTCCGGATGAAAAGATTTTGTATTTTTCTTTTCTTTATATGAATTTATTGATTTTAAAGGATATTACTCATATGCAACATATCTTTTTGGAGAGAGCTTATTCTGAAAAGTTCATTTCAAAACTCTACACTATTTCCATGATATAGTTATAGGTAACAAGTATAGAAGGTAATGGAATGTTACCAAGACTTCTTTGTAAAACTGAATTCGTAATGGTGATTTTATAAAAAAAATTTGATATTATTTATCAAATCATTAACATCTGGAAAATTTCGTCTTATTTCTTCCGCGACAAAATATTACATCTTAAATTACTATCGAATATTTTAAGCTCTGTACTGACTTTATCTAATAGCTTGTATTGTCGCTTAACATTAATAAATCTTTATCGCATGGTATACTTTTCTCTTCTTCTTCTTCTTCGGCTTCTCCCATTATGAGTTCGCCGTTTTCGCCCTCCACAGCACTCTATTCTCCCAGTCACCTTCTCTGAGGGCTCTATCTATCATATCATTTCTGACGTATGTTTTCCATCTTGTAGCAGGTCTTCCTCTCCGTCCATGTGTTGTTCTAGTTTTTCTTTTATAACTGATGAAAAGATTCTTGCTATTGAAGGCCTTACACTGATCCCTCTGTAGTTATTTGGTGACCTTTTGTCACCTTTTTTGAAAATGGAGGACATGTATGATAAATTCCACTCATCGGGAATCTTCTCTCCTGCTTCGATTTTATTGAACAACATTCGTATAAAGGATACTATCCTTGCGCCTCCATATTTCAGCAGTTCCATTTTTATGTTCCCTGGTCCTGGTGCTTTATTGTTTTTGGATTTCTTTAGTGCTTTATTTATATCTTCCTCTGTGATTTCTGCTTCCTCAGTTAATATTGTCACAGGGTCGTATGAGATATACTCCGGCCTATTCTCCTGCAATAATTTTGTGTAATGCTTTGTCCACTCTTTTGATGTAATTATCTGTATGGTATTTTTACTTCGTTTATTACTTCTGATGTTTTTTATTTTTTTCCATGCTTCCGTTGATCTGTTATACCCTATCGTGTTGTCTATGTCTCTGCACATTCTCTCCCAGTATTCGTTTTTCTCGAGCTTTATTCTTTGTTTAACTTGTTATCTGAGGGTAACATATTCTCCCCGTGTTCCTGGGGTTCTGTCGTTTAGCCATTTATGAAATGCACTTTTTTTTCTTTTAATCATCTTTTCTAAGTCGTCGCTGTATTTCTCCAAATATGTATTCTTATGTTGTTCAATACCCAGCACTTCGTTTGCCGCTTTGTTTATTTTTTCCTTTAGGTATTGATACATTTCTGTTGGGTCCATTCTTCGTTCATCTGTAGCATATTCTGTAGCCTATTCTGATAGATAGATATAGAAATGGTATACTTTTCGGTAGAAAAAATGGGACAACTCATCTTAAGAAAAACGTGTTGTGGTCAAATTGTTGGTTTTCTCCAATTTCTTTGACGCAATAAGGAAACATTTATTTTTTACAACTTCGTGTAAAACCCCTATCATTAAATACGCCTCCGTGTATCAGTGCTTTTGTCAGCTGTAAAATAAATTGAGTTATCGGCAAAAAAATTCTCGAATTTTTGAGAAAATTCAAAAAATTCGCTTTTTGGATAATTCTTGGTTTATAGAAGCGGATGGGGGCTATGGTCTTTGAGTTTGCAAAATCAATTTTGTGACCTGTATGAAGATGGTGTAGCCCTAGAGCTGAAATTGACTCAGAATTGCGAACAGAAATGAAATGTTCAGAAATCCTATTTTGGATTCTACGATTTGTTTGGCTTATATAAGATTGGGGGTAGTATGCCCAAAGAATTTCATAAACTCCGTACTTATTACATAATGACGGTATTAGATTTTTGTTTTGATACAGGGCAGCGACAGCCGCTTATACGTAGTTCGACCTCTTTAGGTCTCCTCAGAGCGGTATGGCCACTACTCTGAACCAAAACAAACATCTTTCTCGTCTTAGACAATAGTTTTCAAAATAACTATATACGGACGTAACTACGCCATCTAAAAACAAAAAGAGAAATCAAACGATTTCTATCTAGCGAAACCGAATTCAAGTTTTTCCCACTGTGCTTTCTAAAACTTGCAAAGCAAACAGCTTGACAAATTACTCGGCAAGGGAATCTAAAATTGCATTTCACATGCCGTTCATCATGGTCAAAATTCGTAGTGAATTCAGTTTCTGGTATTCCAAACGGAGTAAAGTAATAAAACATAATCACGGTATTAGATTTTTCATGATGAACGGCATGTGGAATGCAATTTTAGATTCCCTTGCCGAGTAATTTATCAAGCTGTTTGCTTTGCAAGTTTGAGAAAGGACAGTGGGAAAAACTTGTATTCGGTTTCGCTAGATAGAAATCGTTTGATTTCTCTTTTTGTTTTTAGATGGCGTAGTTACGTCTGTATATAGTTATTTTGATAACTATTGTCTAGGACGGGAAAGATGTTTGTTTTGGTTCAGAGTAGTGGCTATACCGCTCTGAGGAGACCTAAAGAGTTCGAAATACGTATAAGCGGCTGTCGCTGCCCTGTATCAAAACAAAAATTTATTAAAATTTTTAAAAATGATCCAAAATGGATTTATAAATTTTCATAACGTTTCCAATAATATCGGACCATCATCAGTGAAAAACTATCTAGTAATTGGAATTAGCTACATGACAACGTCAGATTACCCTTAAATTACGTAATTAAAGTAAAAAACATTGTAATTATTAGGACACTAGGTCGATAATGAACAATCACATTTTTAAGGGAAACTCCTATTTCAAAGAAACACCTAATCGATTTTACAGACGTCAAAATGCTTTCCAAATAACAAAACTACTATAAGAGATCCCGTCTTGAAATGTGCCATATTCTAAAACATCCCACAGCTCTAAATAACATAACCTACTTTGATAATTTGAGCCCAATATATCACTCTCTCAACATACACAACATAAATAACCACTTCCTATCTTATATTCTAAAAAACAAATAGATACAAATTTGTCCTTCTTTCCAACACGTGCATGGCAGGATACTATCGTTTCATAAAACAGAAAATACCAAAAGTCCAAATGCAGTGTTTCTCTTGGTTGGATGGCCGCAAACATCTTAGCTCAATAAAGCCGCCTGACAAATTTAAAGTACCAGACATTAAAGACATGAACAATGTTGCTAGGTTGTAGTTTTTTGTTTTCGCTGGGCGTTTGCTTTTAATGTTGCGTAATCTTATAGTTGTTTGAAAATCTACAAATTGTTTTTTAAGTATGAATTCCAACAGTGTTGTCGTTTACTTATAAACTTACACACTATTATTTTTTATAGTGAACCGAAGAATCTTTTGAAATAATAAAAAAGCTGACTGTATTGAAACAATTAATGAAGTAGTAGACTCTTATTTTTTTGCCAACATAAATGACCGAGTAAACCCCTGCATTCACCTGCTGGATATTTGAAATATACTTGTGTATATATTATATAAGTAGTGATAAAACAATTTTAATGGTTTGAAACCTTTCACACTCTAATTCTTGAAGGTCTTAGTCAGATAAGAGGAGAAAAAAAAACAAACCTAGATGATACTATTCCATATATTAGCGAAAACGTTTCGTTTTGTGACTACACAACAACATCAGTCCAAACCTGTAAGAGTAATACTCTTTTAGAAGCATTAGTGAAGCTCTTTAAATTAAAAGAGAAGGCCAAAAAGTGTTTAAGACCTTCTTTTAAGACATGAACATTAACATATCTTAAAAGTTTACAAGAAAAAAGAAAGTTTGTTCTATGAAGCTGTTCCGGATTATCAGGATGTATTTTTTACCTATGTTCTTGGTTGCATTTGCATAATTCATTCGACAAGTGGAGACACTATGCGTTGCTGGTGAATGTTCATGGATCGATATCATTTTAAACACTTCGAACTGTCAAAGGTGTTGCATGTCCATCATTTAGTGCAGCATGTTAACAGCTTAATTGGATTGAAAACTAAAGCAATTGGTTCTGTATCTTCAAGTCAGATAGGATCATTGTTTGTGATCATTATTTTGGCATGCTTCCCATCAAATCCACGTGAACTGTGGAACAAGTACAAGGATGGTATGTCAAATAACATTTTACATCGAATTCGTGTTAGTTCTTCTTCTTCTTGTAGTGACTATCTTTTCCGGATGTTGGCGACCTTCATGGCAATCTGTATTTTGCAAACTGCTGCTCTGAAAAATAGTTGTTGTGTTTAACCACGTACGTAGATTTTTCAGCCAGAAAATCCTTCGCCTTCCTGTTCCTTGCTTTTCTTCTACTTTTCCTTGAAGAACTAATTGCAACAACCCATATCTTTCGCTGTTCCTCATGATGTGACCTAGGTATTCGATTTTGGCGTGTTAGTTCAAGGAACCCCAATCTAAAGGTAAATGAGGAGATACATAACCAGACTTATCTTTTGATGGAAGATCACGGATAAGTCATATGCGGTTCTTTGAAATGTCACAGCCAATTCGTGAATTAAGCGACGCTTCCAATTGAGAATTGAAACATGAAAGAATATGATCGAGAGGCATTACAAGAATTTGTTCGAATAAATGTAACATTGTTAAACCCACAATAGAAGGAAGTGCATGATAAATTAATGAAACTGACTGACGAAAAACAAGCAAGTTGTATTATTAAACGGTATTTTTGCGGTAAATGGCCGTATTCCTCTCGATGAATCAAATGGTTTTATTTTATTTCCGCCGAATTTTTCGTCTCAACGACTCATTGCATCAAGCACAAAAATCACAGTTAATTGAGTGAACAAACAATTTTAACAGCAAACAACAAGGAAGTAAAGATGTAGACACCCTGTATACAAAGGAAGTAAATTAAAAAGACAAGGGTAAAATATCCTAACCTAACAAAGGTTCACCAAAATTACTCAATTTTATCAATTCTAATTATCGGAACGACGATATAATATTTTGGCATTCCGATCAGGAGAACTCGGGAAATGGTTGAAATATAATAATATGGTTTATATTATGAGAGAAGATAACCTCCGAAATTCCACACAAACTCGACCAGGTGAAAGGTTTATGACAGTGATTGGGGAGCAACACGAACAACACCGCATTTTTGGAAAAAAATCGTGATATTTACTACAATAAGGTCCGTTATCAGTTTTCCACGTTAGTTTTCACGTTGTTGAGCTTTACTAAAATTTTAATAAAAAATTACTATTTAGATAACGAAGCTTGTAATCATAACTTTTATTTATATATGTACTAGTTAGTTATACCGAGTCATCAGGAAATCTCGTAATTAGAATTACATTTTCGATTTGTTTTGACATTTCGATTTCCACTGATTAAATCGTTTACAAAAATGTTAATTATAATATTATGAATGATCTTAACCTGTAAATATTTATAATTGCGGTGCGAGGTAATTACCAATTTGACAGCTGACTTCCTTTTGACCGTCGGATTTCCGACGAAATTCAACTACGATTTTGTCTCTTATGCTTTTGAGAGTACGGAAAGATGAAATCAATGAGAGTACAATATGTGAAAACTGTGGAGTGTTCTGTGAAATCGGTGTCAAAATTGCATTTTCTTTTGGAAAGAAAATCTTTTTCATAAGAAATGTTCCTCGTATGCCATTTAAGTAATCGATAGAGGAGTATTGATTCTATTTTTGAAAATATTGGCATAAGGGACACTGCTGATGGAAGTGAAACATGGACATTTAGAAAGAAAGAAATCAATAAGCTATTAGTATGGGAACGCAAAATCCTGCGAATTATATATGGTCCTTGCAGGGACAGCGTGACAAATGAATGGAGGAGCAGATGCAACAATGAAATAGAGACTCTCTTCGGGAAAGGAAACATCGTAAGATACATAAAAGCCAATAGATTAAGATGGGCAGGCCACGTGGTACGGAGTGATGACGACAGACTGATTAGCAATGTGTTTTGGGAAAGACCAGATGGTAGAAGATCGACAGGAAGGCCTAGAAAAAGGTGGAAGACGCAGTCAGGGAAGACCTGGAGAAGATGGAAGTAAGAACATGGGAAATAATAGCACAGGATCGGAATCAATGGAAGGCAATAGTAAACGCGGCAAAAACTCACGAAGAGTTGTAAAAGCCAATGATGATGATGATACTGCTGAGCTAAGGGTGTTAGTCATGACCTAAACTTGTAATATTAATAGGTTGTTATTGCCTTAAAAATTGCAGAAAATGTCACGCTGAAAAAATGTCACCAGAAAAAGTTGAAGAAAGAGAATACCGGGATACACAAATTTGTGCAACAATCGAGGTAGATTTAACAGGTTCAAGTAGAAGTGTTGCTAGAGAGTTAGATGTTAGCAATGGTACTCTAACGAAAGTATGGAAAAAGCACGGTTACAAGAATTTTAAATATTCAAAAACGAGGCAGCTTTATCCAGACGAAGAATTTAACTACTTTCGAAGAATGGAGTTTTGTGAAACTCTAGTAACGAAGGCTAATTGAACAAATTCCCCTTCGTTGGCTCAGTGAAGATGTTCGTTCAGTTGTAATGGAAACACCAAATAATAGTAGCAGAGTTTATTGATGAGACGTATACTATGGGTGTTGACCCGGGATTACTTTGAGTAGAGACTGATGAAGTTGATCGTTGAAGACTATCAAGTTTGTTAAGTGAATATTGATTGAATGCTTCTCTAGGCAAGAGATCTTAGTTTTATATAAGTTTTAATTGGGTCAGTATATTCGCGAACCTCGCGTGATATGTGTATCTAATTTATGTAAATTATTTAACTTTTGTCAGCACTTTTGACTGATGTCCAAATTATATTATTGATAATTGACCAAATGTGTATGTAACCTAATTAACTACGTGTGGGTATTTAATAACAAATAAATTCATTCGGTCTACTGGGTGATAAAATTATACTGTCCAATTTCGGATATGAATTCTGAAGATTTGATATTGGACACGAATGATGAACCCAATTTTATTAAAAACATTTTATTTACTGATTAATCTTCTGTTTCGTTAGTAAGGACACACAATCCTTCCATTACGAGATATTGGTCGCGGGAAAACTAGCACAGAAGCATGGTCTACCGAACTCAACGTCCTCAAAAAGTTAACGTTGGGACTGCCATTTTAGACCACATTATAAGTCCATTTTTTTATTAAGGGCAACTTAATACTTTCCCGAATCGAGTTATCAGTGAAACAGGCGATATTAAGTGGCCTGTGCGATCTCCAGATCTTATCCCATGGACTTCTTTTTTTGTGGACATTTAAAAAGTATCATCTACGATCATCCTGAGGCTAGAGCCCAAAATGTGGATGATTCAAAAAACCGCATAAGATAAGTCTCCAATTCTGTTACAGAAACTCTTACATCTCTGCGTAAAATTTTTATGATAGATTGGGATACTGTTCAGACGTAAAAAGTCAAATATTTGAATCATTTCTGTAGGGCATACATAATTATTTCTTGAATAATTTGAATAATTTTTTATTTTAAATAAGAGTATATTTTTTGTTTTATCTTTTTAAAGAAATGCGCTTTTGTTTTTAATTCAACCACAAAAAATGGTTGAAATTATTAAAAACCGATACAAATACACCGTCATATAATGGTCAATGTATTCTTATCGAGTTTATGTTTTAAGAAATTAACCGAGTATACGTTAGGAAAACAAAATCGACGGACAGAGATGCATAATCCATTGTTATGTGTTACTAAATGGTTTTCTTCTTTTCTGTCTAGGTTGCAATGTTGCCGATTTTAGCGCTTTATGTAGTTTGCAATATCTAATTCAAAACTTAACGTACTATATTAACATATGTACGTCTATGCTCTTCGCAAGAATTTCCGAGTTACTTCGAACATTCTTGTCCGTCTGCATCTCGTCAGTTCTGAATAGTCTTCTACTATACAGCGTTCCGCGTTAAGAAAAGAACATTAGGCTTATGGAGATCAGTGTTGCCAAAACTCTTCTAATCAGAGCCGTATTCAGCACTGTGTACTTGTAGTTAATTAATTTCACTAATAAAAGGATATGTATAGTTGAATACAAAATAATGCATTATCAATACCTGTTTCTTTAATTGACAGATATAGGTATGCATTTATTATAGGTCTAATAAAAATAGTTATATTTTACTATTGTTTAACATTACATATTGATTAAAGCTTTAAATAAGATATAACTAAAAAAACAAGTGCCGCTTTAATTTTATTTTCATGTAAGTAATAACAACAATTACATACATAAACATTTTTCCTTGTATACAGGGTGAATCACCACTAATGGAACGAAAGATTACAGCGAAAGAGTAAAAAAATTAAATTACTAGTTTGTAAGTTGATAAGAGCTACATTTTAAAATTATTTTGAAATATACAGGGTATCCCAATTACAGGATTGTTACTCCATCTTTTGCGCGGTCGGCCGATACTTTTTTTACCGATTAATGATTTATCTCTTGCTATTTTGACCACACGTGCCTCCCCCATTCGGCTTATGTGGTTATTTCAGTCTTTTTTCTATTTAGTGTTCATTCATGTATACACTATACGTTATATATATATATATATATATATATATATATATATATATATATATATATATATATATATATATATATATATATATATATATATATATATATATATATATATATATATCGAAAATTACTTGGTTCTCGGGAAGAACCGCGTTGAGAATTTATTACTCAACGTTTCGGCAACGAACATTTGGCTTCATTTAGAGATGGTTCTCCACTGAAAATAAACAAAGCACTGATTTATTTCAATCGACGCGATACCGAAATTTATATATATATATATATATATATATATATATATATATATATATATATATATATATATATATATGTATATATATATACTAAACCTAGAGCTAAGATTAATAGTATTATAAAAATTAATATTAAACTCACCAGTCTTCCGGGTTGAACCGCGTCGATATCCATTGGGCCGAGCTTTCGACATAATCTCTGATGTCTTCTTTAGGGCTTCCGAGGTTTCAGTCTCCTGGGTCCCCAGACACTACTACACTTATCACTAGTCACTTCACTATAAGACTTTTCGGATTTGGCACTTTGTGTCCGTCGATTTGCACACTATCACATAATTTACTCACTGCATATTAACATCATCCTCATCTTCTCTATCATCGCTATCGCTTTCATTATTGTCAATGTCAACCGTCACATTTATTACCACAGGATCAATATCGTCCATCAACCCATCAATAACCCAAAATTTTTGCTCTTCCTTAATAGCAAGTTTACAATAGTTTTTCCAGTTTTCCACTGTAACTACACCAAATGCATTTCTTATTAATTGTTCCATAGCGGCGGCCTTAAACTCTGTGTTGTGTGAGGCAATATGTCTTTTGACTTGACTCCATACCATTTCAATTGGATTTAACTCACAATGGTATGGAGGTAGTCTCAGAATGGCAACATTTTTCTCTTTGCACATCTCGTCGATTTTATATTTTATGTATTTTTCTTTGTATGTGTTTACGACTTCCATAAGCTCTGATTTTAAATAATCTTCTTCAAAAAAGACATCTTTCTCCAGCAACCACGTCTTAATTTGATCTTTATTGAAGGCTTGTGTCGGAATCGCTTCTTCTCTCCTCGAATGGTACGAAGCGTTGTCCATCACCACAACACTTTTCTCTGGAATATTAGGAAGCAGCTTTTCCTTAAACCATTGTTCAAATATAGGACCATCCATCTCATCATGATAGTCCGCTGAGCTTTTTTTAGCTAAAAACCAAAAAGAAGCATCTTCTACAAAGCCCAATTCGCTACCTGCATGCACTATAACAACTCGGGGGCCTCGTTGTGTATGCTGTTTTAGGCTTGTTGACAACCCCTTAACAAACGCATCCCTGGTTGAAGTCACTGAGAGGTCCTTCCATTCTTTGGAAACACTATGTCCAACATTCACCCAAGTTTCGTCCAAATAAACGACGGTGTATCCTTGAGAACGAAATTTTTTTATTTCACGCAAATACTGATGCCTCCATTTTAGAATATCGGGCCGTTCAATCATGCTTGACTTTACTCCTCGTTTGCAAAAAACAAAGTTCATTTCATGAAGTATTCTCCACATTGTTGTGCGTGACATGTTTGCTAAATCTTTGTCTTTTTTAACCAGTGCAAAAACTTTGTTCAATGTCGGCGGTAAATTTTTAAAGAAAAAACTATGCACGATGGTACGTAGTCGCGTATGAACTACTGCATCGTAAGTGAACTTTCTGTTGTTCACTGGACTTTTGGTACGTTTTCTTGTTTTTTTTATGGTCATTAGTCCTCCTTCCGCAGCTTCTTTGCGGATTTTAAAAATAGTACTAAAACTTACTCCTGTCATAGCACTTACTTTATGGGTTACACTTCTAACACTTTCACCACGTCTTAAGTTTAGATGATAATTAAATACATTTAAAACAATTCGTTTTGCACGGATGTCCAAGATATTCCCTTGGCTTAATTTTTGAATTTCCATTTTCAATTAACATTTAACTGTAAAGTCAGAATAACAACTGAAGAACCACAAAGCCTTATTATCATTATTTAATCTCAGAGAACGACATAAAATCGCTGACATACGCACACCGTATTATTTTAAGTTGCAATTAGTAATTAGATATATGCGTTCCAAGCGGTTCGTTTATTTGCTTTAAAATCTTTAATAGCCGACAAAGTGCATAATTTAACTAAGCAATATTTTCTACTGATTTCTATGATTCATGGTATATGGTATTCTTACCGAAAAACAAATAAACTTTATCTTTTGTAAATACTATTTATTTAATTAAAATCATTTTCCCTACTTTTCATCTCTTGTTTCGAATGGGCACTTTTGGCCAATTACGTTAAAAAACATTAATTTAATTCATGTCTGTGGAAACTAAAATACAAATTATACAGCCCTGACTCGTGCTTGTGTTCATCGTGGCATCGTCGCGCTTCTATCGTCCATAAGAAATACATGGCCCTATCTCCGCAATGTTATTTTCTTAACGTGAAACGCTCTTTAGTCGAGACTAAGACTAAGTCTAAATTTATTGTGAATGTCTATGTTGTAGTTTGTGTATTAATTGAACTTCACGGTATTAAAATATATCAAGCAGTAAATATAAATTTGTACAAAATTATGTATAAATTGTTAACTGGGCGTAAGCGAGTATTCCATACTAGTGAAGCATCAACAAGTGCACAGGCGAGAGTGGTTTCAATAAAATCAAGAAAATATCCTCAAGAATACTTAAATTTTGGGTTAACCTTTACTGAAGTAAATGAAGAAGAAAGGAATCTAATAAACTTAAAAGACATTTAGAAACGATTCATAGGGAGTACATTAACAAACTTCTAATTAAAATCATTAAAATCACATGAAAAGTAAAAATCATCAACAGCATAGTTCCACGTTTCGGACCCGTGAATTGGCCTCCAAGATCGTGCGATTTAACACCTCCAGATTATTTTCTGTGGGGATATATACAAAAGATTATCTTTTGAATAAAGTCAATTTCATGTCAATTTAAAAAATCGTGTTTGTTTTATTCTAATTCAAAGTTCTATACCTCAAAAAAAAAACACCCATTACAAGAATTATACGTCAAAAAAAACCTTTCGGTAACCTGGCTTTTCCGAAATCACGACAAAAACCTCATTACCCTGAACCGTTAGTATTGTAATGGAATTTGGATCATTACAAACATTTATTATATAGAATGATATTTTGGGATGTATTCAAAAGAGCAAATGACCCGAATTCGCGTAACAATTTACCAAACTTTTCAAGCTCACCTGCTTTATTTGTGTTGCTCATTAACGAACAAACATCTTAAAAGATTATTTATCATCCCCTCGTTTCCCCGTCCGTTGCGACGAACAAAAATATTAATTAATGAAATGGTTCCCTTGTAATTCGTAAACAGAAACAAACATGGTAGCAACTTTTGTCTTTATGCTTGAAAACTTTAATTAAGGTGGAATAAAGTAACCCAAACGTAACTTTAGTGGAGTTTCGTTACAACTTTCTTGAGATCCCTCGGTTCACGGAGCTAATAGTTGAAGAAGCAGCAGGAACACCAACTCGTATTAGCAAATTATTTTATTTTCAACAAGAGGTTGAATCTAATTGGCATAATGCCATAATGTTTATCAAACTTTTTGATTTAAATTTATCACACGAAATTTAATTAACAGTGTAGCGAGGAAGTTGTACACTGTGCAATAGAGTTTCGCAAAGTTCCGGTAGTTCCCTTGCTATTTGTGTCTTTAAATTTTAAACGTGTCGACAGACTCTTCTCAACGAGATACAAAGAATAAAATTAATTTTCTTTTAAGTTTGCAAGTTATTACTACAGCAAATCAACAAAAAAAGCTTTTTTCGTGATACTCTTTGATACAGGTAGCTTACAACTGCTTTTGATAAATTTGGCGATAATAATATACACAATGTAAGATCGTTATTTGAGTTTTAATACTAAAGGTAATAAATTATATACACTTGAGTGCAAAATAATCGACTCAAAATTATTTTGCGAAAGTATGTCTCCTGTTTCAGTCTAAAAAGTGTAAATTTAAAAATATTTAGTGTATAATCATTAACCTCATTATTGACTTCTAAAAAAGTTTTGTTTTTTAGTGAATCCGATGACTTATTACAAGTAAATAATGCAACACGTAGAGAGGGGGTCAGAATTTGACTCATTTAAATCGACACGCACCGACTTAACGCGTTCGGTTAACATCGTACGTATCAATTTCCATAGCAAACCCACTAATACATCAGTCACTAAGTTCGCAACTGCATTACAAATGGATACCACATCCGTCAAAGCAGCTCAAGCAGTAGCATTATTGTGAAAAGGCCTGAGACAGAGGGCCATGGCAAATCGACTAAATTTAAGCCAATCTGCTGTGTCCCGAGTATATCGTCGGTACCAAGATACTTTTGATTATGTTCGCCACTAAAGAGGAGACCGTAAACGAATAACAACGGAGAGAGATGATCGATTTCTTGTATCGAAATCACTGAGAAATCGACATTTAACTGATGCTAATCTCAAAGACGAGCTTAGCGAGGTCTGAGGTGTAGTTACCAGTGTTTGGACAATCAGAGGGAGACTGAAGGCAGCCAACCTGATACCAAAAAGGGCAGCTACGGGTCAAAAGCTAACTGCAGTCCAGAAGAAAATGCGATTAGAATTTGCTCGAGAACATCTGGATTGGGACGACTATCAATAGAGTCAGGTATTATTCTCCGACGAAAGTAGGATATACCTACATGGCAACGCCAAGAGGCGTCGAGTCTATAGAATGCCAGGAGACCGATTTGCTCAATGTCGTATACGAGAAATTGTCATATGGAGACGGTTCTTGTATGTTTTGGGCAGGCATTTCCATCTATGAAAAAACCGAGTTGGTTTTCGTGCCTGGTAGAGGACGTTGAGGAGTTTTAACGGCGGATCGCTATATCAGAGAAATTTTGGAGGAACATGTGGTTCCATACGCGGGATTTATTGGTGATGCCATTATTTTAATGCACGATAAGGCACGATGCCATACGACACGAGTCACCATCACCTATCTGACTGAGATCAGTATACCTACAATAAATTGGTCTGCATTGAGCATGGACATAAATCCAATAGAGCATGTCTGGGATGAACTTAAACGAAGGGTCCTGGACATGAATCATGCACCAAGGAGCATAATGAAATTGAGAGCTGAGCTTAATGATTAATGGAAAGCAATGGCTTACGATTTTAATATAAAAGTCATCCGATCCATGCGAAATCGATTGGAAACTGTAATTAGGAGTAGGGGTGATATCAAATACTGAAAAATAAAGAAATTCATTTTGTAATTGATAATTTCTCTGTTCATAACGTCTTTCTTGCGTTAGTTCCAATGATGAATATTTAGGAAACTCTGTTGCATATTATTTTTAATATGCGTCTTCCAAATAATGCAATAGCAGTTTTTGTAAGTTCAATAATAAAGTTATTGTTTGCACATGACATCTTTTTATGTTCATACTTCTAAATTTTTATGTTCATACTACATTAAAACAGAAGGTGTACCCTCAAATATCACTTTTGAGTCGATTGTTTTGCACTCAAGTGTAGAATGGTTACACAATTTACTGAAAAAGCAAGAAAATCCTTTAAAATGAGAGTTTGTAAAGTTATTTTTGTTAATTGAGTGTATATTTATTGCAAAAATATCTTTAAAATTCAATTTTTTGAAAATTATTAACAACTTTTCTAAAAATGCACAAAAAACTTTAATTTCGCATAATGGGGACAATATTACAAATTCAGTTATACAAATTTCAATAAGTTTCACTTAATAGTTATTGCAAAATTCAAACTTGTTTATATAAGAAGCTTTATCTACAAAGTTAATATACGTGAACTATTGGGTCTACATGAATTCTGAAAGCATCAAATTGAAGAAAAAGGCTTATATCATCTAGGTAAATCATTTAACTATTAAAAAGCTTATATTAACTATTGTAAAATAGGGTTGGAGAAGTACTGTGATTTTAAGCTTTACCCTAGCTTAAGCTAGGGTACCTGTCCGTTCCAAACGTTGGCGATCATTCTGGCTATAATGACTTTGTTGGCTCCTATACGGAATAGCTGTGCTGAGGTCTTTTATACCACGATTTAGACCAGGATATTTTTCTTCGGTTAAGGCCCTTTTTCCTTCAATTTTATCTTGCAAAATAAATTGGAGTAGCTCATATCTGCCTTGATTTCCCATTATATTTCCCAAATACTGCAACTTACGGCCCTTCACGATGTTGACCAACTCCGCGGTCGTGTTCTACCTCCGTAGTACTTCTTCATTGGTGACTTTGTCTGTCCACGGTATCTTTAGGATCCTTCTGTATAGCCATAGCTCCAAAGCCTAAAGTTTTGATAGAGTTTCCCCCTTCAATGTCCACGTTTCTACTCCGTACAGAAGCACTGAGTACACGTAACATTTACAGAGCCTTATTTTTGTTTCTTGGGTGAGGTCATGGCTTTTGAACACAGAGCTCATAGTCAAGAATGCACTTTTTACCTTTCCAATGCCACATTTAATCTCTTGGGAATTGTCCCACGACTCATTTATTATAGTTCCCAAGTAGTTGTACTGTCAAACACGTTCAATTCTCATTTGGTTCACATACAGATTTGCTCCAGTTATGTTTTCCTTGCTGATGATCATTAGCTTGGTTTTGGTGGTGTTTATATTCAGTCTCATACAGTTGATACTCAACGGAAAGATCGACGGAAAAAGAGGAATTGGTAGGAAGAAATACTCATGGCTCCGAAACCTTCGTCAATGGACTGGCCTATCAGCAGATGAATTATTACATGCTGCGCAAGATCGAGAACGATATCGGCAAATCGTCATGGAAGCTACCCACGCCTAAAACTTGGGCACAGTACTCAAGGGAAGAAGAAAATATCCAGTCTATATGTTCTACTTATTTCCGTTATTTTGTTCATTAAGTATTGCAGCCCTTCTAAGGTATTGGAAAACACTATTGTATCATCTGCATACCGCAGGTTGTTGAGCTTGACTAAATTTATTGAGATACCTTCACCAATATCTTTTAGACCCTCTTCAAAAATATGCTCCGAGTACAGATTGAATATCAGTGGTAAAATTATGCACCCCTGTCTCACTCCCCTTAAGATTTTGAACTGATCTGGATATTATCCATCTATTCCGATCACCGCTGATTGATTCCAATACAGATTAGCTATTATTTTAGGTCTCTTCCGTCAATCCCTATCCTCTTCAGCACTTCCATCATTTGCTTGACTCTATCGAAAGCCTTCTTGTAGTCAATCAGGCATGCAAAAACATCACAGCTGACATCTCTACATTTTTAAAACAATACCTGCACGCTCAATAAAGCTTCCGTCGTACCAACGGCGTTCACAAATCCAAACTGATTAGGCGCAACTTATTCCTCGCCTTTCCGGTAAATTCTTTTGTGAATGACTTTTAAAAACAGCTTCAGCAAATGACTCATTAGGCTTATGGTCCTACAGTCTTTACAAACTTTTGCTCCCGGTGTTTTGGGCAATGGTACGAACTCCGATTTGAGCCATCCTTTTGATAATTTCCTGCCTTGTATATTTCACTAAATATTTCAGTTATTATTTTTATTTGTTCTAATAATCTAATAGCTTCCGCAGTTCTGCAGGAATTTTATCAAGTCCCGGTGTCCTTCCATCCTTCATCTGTCTGACGGCTGCTGTTATTTCTTCTGGTAGGATTTCGGGACCTGAATTTTTTTCAATGGTGGGTTCTTGTATTGTTCTAAGGTCGTGGAAAAGTTTCTCCAAGTATTCTTTCCATACTTTCTTTTTATCTTCTTTGGTTATAAGAAGATTGCGTTCATCATCTGGTATTTTTCCGCTGTTGCGTTTTCGGAACTTTCCAGCTATTTCCTTAACCTGTCGATGGACATTGAAGTTATCATATCGACTCCGATACTCCTCTATTTCTTCCTTCTGACAATGGTATGTATTCTCTTATATTCTTGGAGATTTTCTTTTTTTTCTCTGATCCATAAGTTCAAGTATTTCATGGATCATCCACGATTTCCGTTTCTCTGTATCTTTCTTCATGTGTTGTTTTTTTATCTCTCTCACTGTTTCTTGTATGATGATCAGGATTGAGGGTTTGACTCACCTTCAGTCGAACATTGGGATGTTTCAGTTTTTTAACATCATACTTCTTCATCGATTTACTTGTAACCTTCTTCATTCTGACTTACCTACAACTGGTACATGATCAGAATTTATGTCTACCCCCGAGTATGTTTTGACACATGTACAGCTGTTCCTATACCTCTTATTTACTAGCATATAATCAATCAGATTTCTTACAATCCTTCCCACAGGATCCTGTGGAGATTTCCATGTATACAATTTACTTGGGTGTAGCTTAAACCAGGTGGTTATTATTACTAATTAATTTGCTGCGGCAAAAATCTCCAATCTCGCAACATATCTCCCCGGTCGTTTCGGTTTCCTAGACCAAATGGTCCAACTGCAGATGATGTTTTGCTGTCCCCAACTTTGGCGTTGAAGTCACCCATGACAATTGCTAGGGCTTGCTTTTTCAACTTTTTCACGAGTTGATTAATGCTATGGTGTAGTTCTTTTACCTCTTAAGCTTACAAACATTTAAAATAACTCTTAAAAAAAACACAACGTCCTACGACTCTTAAACCCGAGTTAGTCTTTTTTTTTAATTCAGCGGGGCTTTATTTATTAACATTGAGAAATTTAAAAGGCACCATTTAAAAGTTTAAATTATGACAATAAACTTCAAGATGATTCCTTTAAAACTGAGCCGTCAATGAGCGTCAAAGGCGAGGGGTTTAAAAGTGAAGCAATTTGTACCCTCTCGATTTTACTATTTTAAAAACTGAATTCATAACTTCAAATTTACACAAGTCGCAATATCTCCGGTTCTAATTAACGAAAATTGATGTTTTTTTTTTAATTTGGTGTACCTTGTTGCATAGATTATAAAAATGCAATTAGTTAATTTGTGCTTTATTTATTCGAATAATTCGTTTAAACAATTTAAAATAAATAATTACTTTGCACAATTTTACTTTTCTATTAGTATTATTAGTAGAAAATGTTATGACATCATAGGTAACTAGACTATGTATGTATTATAGTTATAAATAATATCTTGTAACAATAAATTTTACAAAAAAAAATAGGTTTTTATTTGAAAATAAAATATTTTCCTTTTTTCCAATCAGACCCTTTTTTCTTCTTTTTACTATTAATAGTTACTATATCTGCATTTTCTAAGCTTTCGTTTAAATTTTATTTCATCATATCTGTTACCCTCTTAGAGCCTGTTTGTATCCGTATTTTTTAAATTGTTTTACTCCCGTGAAACGTCAAGATTGTGGTAGGAGAAGTCTGCTCCTGGGTATATTTGGACAATATTATGGATCTTCTATATCCTGTAGTGATCATAATATAACCTTATCTAACTAACCTCTCCTCACGTCCATTCCTTTGTCCGAATCCATGTCTTGCTATACAGTTTTTCCAGTTTTCTTTGGTCAACTTTAGCGTTTATATTGCCCAATATGATTTTAACGTAAATTAAACCTGGTTTGGAAGAGAAGTGTCCCTAGAGGTTGCTAAAAAATTAGCCTAGGGGGAAGTTTGTCTTGGAATTTAACTTAGACGAAGAATTCCAAGTTTATAGACGTTCGCTATGTTACAGCTCTCAGGTATTTTGAAGGACACAACTACAAGCTTGGAGAAAATTGGAAAATCTATAGAGTACACGGAATGTGCGATGAGAGAAAGAAAGTAAAAAAGTGAATCCTTTCTCTAAGTGACAATGAAAACTCGTGGATCCTAAATTTTAGAGGTTTCTACAAGGAAACAAGGAAACCCTAACAGATTTCTCAAAATTAAATCACAAAAACTGCTAAAGATACACTTTGTATCGCCAACGGTCTATTCTAACACCCAAAAATCACTTGTACCGGAATGGTACAAGCCGGACTAGCGGACCACAAAAATCATAATCCGACTTTGACTCCCTGACGGTGTGAATGGGAATCTCTATTCTATTTTTTCTCACGGCGATCCAAAATATCTTAACCTTCGACCCTTTCTCCGTTTGGGTTGAGCAGAACTCCTTTTTTAGAGGTCTGGCAATGTAAACAAACAATTCGATTAAGTATTTTTACTTAAAGATGCACTAGAGCGTTTTTCTTCGAAGATTTTTGAGATGCAATTCTTCTTTTTTTGTATAACAGCTGTACGGTGTTTGTATACTGTTATCCGGTAAAAAATGACTAATTATCAGTTATTTTCTGACTAAACTCTGAATAAACAGCAAATAATTAAATCTAAGAGCTTACCCTATGGCTCACTCTTATTTTATCTATTAACTAATGAACTTCAACTAACATGCAATAGCATCACAGCACTATACCCTGCTTTTGACACTAAACTGTTACACATTTACACTAACTCAAATGGTTTTGACCTTATGAGTCTTCTCTTTAGTTTAGTGTTGCCAAGAAGCTGGATTGCCTGGACAATCACATGACTATGCAGCCTCTGCTCGTGACTTGCTGCTTTTATCTTGATTGCTTCGGTCACAGTTTCCATACCGAGGTCCTGGTGGAGGTTGCTGTTACGGATATACCAGAAAGCATCTACAATGTTCTTCAGTACTTTGTTTTGAAATCTCTGGATTATATGTAGATTACTAGCTTTGGTACAGCCCCAGAGTTGGCACCTATATACCCATACTGGCCTCAGTACTTGCTTGTAAATTGATAATTGATTATGAATGGATAATGTTGAATTTTTTCCAATCAGCTAATACAATTTCTTATATCTAATATCAAGCTCCCCTCTTTTCTTTTTGACATGGACTTTCCAGCGCAGCCTCACGTCTAGGGTGATGCCCAAGTATTTTGCTGATGTTGCATAAGGAACTTGGGTATCATTTATTCTAACTGGGGAATTTTCTATTTTTTTATTTGTAAAGTTAATGTGTATTGTATTTGTATTTACTGATAGTTGCAACTTATCAACCGCTTCTTTACTAGTGTCTCCTATCGCTAGTATGGCTGTATCATCCGCGAAGGTGACAATAGTGTTTTTTTCTAGCTCTGGAATGTCACACGTATACAATAAGTACACGACCGGACCTAATACACTCCCTTGTGGCACGCCAGCTTTGATCTCCCTTAAGTCGGTGTACACTTCTTCTTTTACTCTGAAATATCTATTCGCAATGTTTAATTCTAATTTCTGAATACTGTTTAGACATGAACGTTCTTAGTTTATAGTTTAAACCCTCATTTACGAATATTGTAGAACAGACTTTCTTTTCTTCTAATTTTTTTTTTCTATTATATTCGTTATTCTGTAAATTTGATTTATAATGAAATGTTTATTTCTAAAATCAAATTAATGATGTGGTATAAGATCTTTTCTTTCTATTATCGGTTTTAATCTTTTCAAATAGTTTTGGCATCTCCGGAAGGAGTGATATTGGTCGATATGATCTCACTACTTCATTAGGAGGTTTACGTGGTTTGGCGATTTTTATGCAATTCTTAAGTGTTAAAAATAGATATTTTACAGAGAAAACAATTTAAAAAGTATGCGATTGCTTAATCCCGAGACAAATTTGGCGGTGTAAATAAACATTTGAATTTTGTTTATTCTCGTTGAAAGATTTTAAGATGCAATTGGAATGTTTATAAAAAAAACTCTCTCGAAGATTTATAAGACGCAAATTAAAATCTTATACAGGAAAAGCAAAAAATGCTACATGATTTATGTCATAACTTTTGTTTAGTGTTAAAATATTGTCAACTTCTTTATAGAAAGAATATTGTGTCTCTATGTTTGTCCGTAGCAGGTTCATATACTTAATTTTGATGGGCTAGCCATTTATGAAGGTATTATAAGGCGCTTAAGATGGAAAACAGAATTAAAAATTACTTTCTGTAAAACCTTATCAGCAATAGTGCTTGTCTGTGTTTGAAATTATTATTACAAAATAGTAAATGATTATATGAGGAACATATCCTGAGGGTTAAAACAAATATCGTACCGTAGTGTGTTAGCGAACATTTGCAAATATCCGAATATATATTATAGGATATAAATCCAGTTTCCAATATCATCGCCCGTCGATTGCGAAAGAATTAATGCAAACAACATACATATCCCTAATAAATTTTCACCTAGCTCATTATTATGCAAAGAAATGTAACCCAGAGATACTTTGTGGATAATTTATAACCTAAGATTATATCGAATGCATGCGCAAGCAACCGCGTTGTCATATTCATGGCCCATTGTAAAAACCGCTCGCGGAATATATCAAATGATAAATAAAATTCAGTTGGAGGTTCCCTACTAAACTAAGGGACGGACTTGATGACAACAAATACGAGAATAAAATTTAAATGAACGTAACTGTAGTACTTAAAAGTTCTAAACGTCAAGTGTAATATACAGAGTGGAGCAAAAGTCTGGAAACGCCTAATTATCTTTTAAATGGATGGTCCGAATTGTACAAAAACCGGAATATGCCTTTCTGCGATAGAGAGATTTCAAATTTGGTGCTTGCAATGTTGTCAGATTTAATATTTTTCTGATACCATTAGTAACTTTGGTTTTTTAAATACAACACCCTGTATAAAATGTTAGGCTCTCACGGCCATCGTCTAACTTGTTAAACTATTTGTTCGGGCTGTTAGGCCGTTGTCTTCTGAGATTAGTTCTCGACGTTTCGCCAACACTAGGGGTTGGCATCTTCTGAAGATGCTACTGCTCCGCTTGTAAGTTGAAACGCCGAAACCAGTGGAGGGGAGGCGGGTAGAAAATATAAATATGACCTCCGTATATCACCATATGGGAGGTAAGGGCTTGTCAAAGTATGGCCACTTTTATACACTCCCACGGTGCCTTACAGAGGGACTTCGACCAGTCTATTCGAAGTACCTTCTGCGTATCTTCCATCTTAGGTGGATAGTCAACATTTCTTACACAGGAAATAAACGAAACTCGATTTAGAAGGTGGACAAGGCCCAGCCACAGAGTGTAAGTGTTGGTAGAACCGGAGCAGCGCCCCGACATCGGACTCCCAGGGTGCAGAGACCCTATTTGGGAGCCGAGACCAGACTGAGACCGAGAGCAGAAAAATGTCCCATATTTATAATTATATCCTATATAACTATTAACTTATTATTTAAATCTCCACTTTAATACGACTCAAAGATTAGAAACGTCTTATCTTCTCAATAATTCTTTTGATTTAAACTATGTTTATAAGTTTATAACATTGCTAAATTAATGTCTATCTTCCGTTGTTAATTTGACAGTATCCTAAACGATGGTAGCATGCGTCGATTATATTTCTTCTAAATTGATGTATATATATATATATATATATATATATATATATATATATATATATATATATATATGTATATATATATATATATATATTCTTCGGGCAGATTCTATAAAAATGGAGAATGGAGATGGGCAGGACATGTTGCAAGAATGAAAGACGACAGTTGGACAAAAAAATTGCTTGAGTGGAGACCACGGGCTGACAAGCGAAGCCGAGGAAGACCCCCAACGCGATGGACCGACTACCCCAAAAGAATCGTGACCAATTGGATAGCAGAGGCGCAGAACAGAAGCAGATGGAAAAGTCTAGACGAGGCCTATGTTCAACAATGGACAACTCAGGGCTGATTGATGATGATGATGATATAGTCTTCGATAATTCTTTGCCCTAGCTCTGCAACACTCGCTGGTTTAGTTTTGTAAATTCTGCTTTTTTAGTATCTCCAGTAAAAATAATCTTTGTGATTTAAATCTGGTGAATGAGGAGGCCATCCAGTACTATCTAACCTACCAATTCAATATTGAGATAAAGAACTTATCAATGGCGCCCTCACTTGCGCGTCAGACACGTGGACAATGACAAAAAACGATGAAGAACGTTTAGGTTCTTTTAAACGTAAAATCCTTTGACATATTTATAAAGGCGTGTAGGAAAATACTTAAGGCTAACTACCTTTATAGTGAACTTAGTATTAGTAGGTCCATCAAAATAAACAATCTGGGTTGGCTAGGCCACTTAAAGAGAATGGAGCCGTCGAAGCACATTTATGTACAAATAAGACCAGATTGAGTAGGGAGAAGAGTCTGGTCCAAAGTACCATTGGCAAACGATGGTGATGGTGATTATATGGGATTAAGCCACAATTTATTATAATGAAAGTTACCTTTTAAATGAGATATGGGATAGAAGGTGCAGAGAGATAGAATCTTATATTGGAGGACGACAATGCACTGAGGCGTGGAAGTTTATAAACTCTGTTAAGAAGCCGACTAACGAGAAAGTGATTCTAAATCCCATAAATCCCGAGGATTGGACACATTATTACAAACATCTATTAAATGAGAACAGAGACGAATTTAAAGAAGATATGAATTCATCAAGAATCGAAATTCTGGGAGAGCATATTACCATAGATATCAACATAGTTTAAAAAGCTATAGCAGGGATGAAGAATGGGAAAGCAAGTAGACCAAAGGGAGTAACTACGGAATTAATAAAGAATGGCTCAGAGAAATTACACAGAATGATCACGGTGATATTTAACGAATATATTAATGGACATCCAACACCAGATGAATGGAGAACAGCATATATGACCCCAATATATAAAAAAGGTGACAGGAGAAATTGTAAAAACTATAGAGGGATATCGGTCACAAGTTCAATGAGTTGACTATACGGTCAAATACTACGGGACCTGATAGAGGAAGATTATCAATCGTCTGAAGACGAAGAACAAGGAGGATTTAGAGCAGGTCGTTCATGTACAGATAACATCTTCTGTCTTAAACAAATTATAGAAAAGAAAATTGTGACAAATAGAGAGTTACATATGACTTTTGTAGATCTTGAGAAGGCATATGACACAGTCCCGCTAAATAAACTATGGGAAGTCCTGGGCACATCAAACATACATCAAACATTGGTTAGTGCTCTCAAAGATCTATATTATGGTTCAAACTCCCAAATGAAATTCGGAAACCTCTTAGCTGAAAAATTTGCAGTTACTAAGGGTCTCAGACAAGGATGTTGTATCTCTCCGACTCTATTTAAGATTTATATCTCTGCAGCTCTGAAACAATGGAAAAGGAAAGTCAAAGGAATGGGTATACAATTGAACGATCAGGATTACATATATACTTTACAGTTTGCAGATGATCAGGTGGTAGTGGTAATCTCAAATGACAAAGATGACATGAAATACATGCTTAGAAAACTAATTGAAGAATACCAGAAATGGGGATTAAATATCAATTTAGAAAAGACAAAATACCTCTCAATTGGAGCTGAAGCAGAACAACTCGATATCGATGACAATCAAAAAATAAATCCATGCAACGAATATAAATACCTGGGCGTCATCTTCGACCGTAGTGGAAAAGACGAACGAGAAATAGAACATCGAATTGTACAAGCACGAAGAGCAATAGCATATTTGAACGGAATTCTATGGAGTAAAGAAATATCAAAGAAAAGAAAATGGAACATCTATGAGACAATGGTTAAAACTAGCGTACTTTATGGAGCTGAGACATGGAGAATAACCGAAAAATATAAGAAAAAGGTCGAAGCCACAGAAATGGATGCCATCAGAAGATCGATGAGAATATCAAGAGCCTTCAGAATACGGAATGAAGTGATAAAACAACAAATGGGTATAGAGGGCACTATAGTTGAGGATATTGAGAGAAAACAGCTCATATGGTATGGGCATGTGAGCCGAATGGGGGACGAAAGATTGCCTAAAAAAACGATGATGTGGCAACCCCCAGAGAAGAGGAAACGAGGAAGACCACCACAGAGCTGGAACCTGGGAGTTAGGAAAGCGATTAGCGCTCGAAATCTGGACGAAGACCTAACTCAAGACAGAATACAGTGGCGTTTGGGAGTCGGACAACGTCGTAAGACGTTATAAAAAAACCGAATATATATATATATATATATATATATATATATATATACCTTTTATAATTTTTAGATTTTCACTGCGAAAATAGTTTTCAAAAAAGTTTTTAAAAATTGCTTTTCTGTACGGATCATAAACACTTATGTCTTTTTTTTGTTCGCTTCTGTTTTTAAATATTGTTGTAATTTGAATTTCTGTTTAATTATTATTTAAGAATTTTACTTCATACATTATACTGCTCATTAAATTATAGTTTATATCTTAGCTGATCATTTCCAGAAGCTCCTTTTATGATTTTATTAAACGATTGAGTAAACATAAAAATGTTTTCTTGTTATTCAAAATACTCAAATACAATAATTGAATGAAAAACAATTCATAAAAGCATTAGTTATCATACAGATTACTTTATTTTCCGTATTTGCATAAAATGCAATACTTCAATTTTATTTATTTATTTAGGTAGATAGAGATTTGAGTGTTTTCAGGATAGCTAATAATTGAAAATATTTTGTTTCAATTTTGATTTTCATTTTCTGCTTTTTATAAAATATTTTTCAGTTAGTTACAAAAACTAGCTTTGGTGAAAATAGATTTTTTTAAATAAATTTTCGGTGTTTTCCTGACATCAGTACTAATTATTCAATTACTCTTCATTAATAAGCCCCGAACTGCATTTAAACTCATATATTCGATTCACGAGGCTTTTTGACAGAATCATTGTCGGAAACATACAATATGAAAATTCTTACCACTCGTTATTAATAAATAAAAAAAAGCAGTAAAAAGTGGAAAAAACTAGTCAAGCAGTATGTCCCTTTATTCAAGTGAAAGAGACCGAATTATTTCTTTTAAGTATCTTAAGTTGATTTTCTAAAATTTTGTCGATAATACTGTTTTTGTATATATGCCTATGCAAATTATCTTAAGCAGACAACGTAGATTTTGAATCCGACAGGATTACTATTTGTTGATCAGACATTTTCTTCTTAATAGTCCATTCAAAAGCTTAATATATTTCAAACAGTTCTGCGGAAGATATGAAACATTGTTGGTTGGTTCTTGATTATTTTGGATATATACCGCACAACCAAATCCTAAAATGGATTTTGACCCATCTTTGAAAATTCTATATGGCTTATTAAATTTTGTAAGTTGTTTCGGACTGAGATTTCTAAATAGGAAAAAAGATTAGGCAATACTAATGCTAAAGTTGTAAAATTTTTGTTATGCCACCATTTGTCAACTAAGACACAGATATGTCGGGTATTTTTTGCAATAGGTAGGTTTGGTTATTTATTACCTTGACATTTAAGGATAAAATTGTCAGATAAAAAAAGACGTCTTAAATGTAAGGAAGGTTAGGTTAGGTTAGGTTAGGTTAAGGAAGGTTCCATACATTCGGCTAGTAGATTTTCAGTAGGTGTAGATTTAAGTGCATCTAAAACCAAACGCAGATCTGTGTACTGGATTCTGCCTAATTTTTTAAGTCTAGTATTTTTAGCAGACCCATAAAAAACAACCATAATCAAGAATTGACCTTGTATATTTCCTATAAAACCGCCCCATTGGTGATGGTTAACTACCTTTAAACCATTTAGGCTTTTTTCGCATTTAATTAAACAGTTATTAATATATTCTTCTCAAGTATAGTGTTTTTGGACAGGCATATTTAGATTATCAATCCGAATATTGGATATATTCGGTAAGGGATGACGAGTAAACAAAACAGCAGATTTATTCGGAGTAAGTTCCAACCCTTGGTTAAGAAAATATTCTCTTGCACTGTACATAATTCGTTTTTTTTTGAATTAATACATTCCTGATAAGAATTTTTAAAAGTATAAAGACAGAAGTCATCGGCGTATTGTAAAATATTACAATTAATACTCATACAATGTAGATCCATAGTATATAGATTAAACAACAAAGGGCTAAGCACAGATACCTACGGCAAACCTTGATCTAACCTTGAACTAACCTTGGCCCAATCATTTTATTATTGCACCGAATAACTACCTGTTTATTAACAAATAGATTAACCAATACCTGTACACATCTAGTTGGGACTCCTATATATGTTAGTTACTCGAAAAGTAAGTTTAAAATAACGTTATCATATGCACCCGAAATATCTAGAAATAGTGCAGCTAAATAATTATTATTTAAGTAGAACAATTGGATATCAGTAGTTAATTGTGACATATAGTCGATGGTTCCTTTATTTCTCCGAAAGTGTAACTGAGCTACCGGGAATATGCCTTTGTTTTCACACCACCATTCCAATTTAGTTTTCAGGATCCGTTTAAGTGTTTTTAGTAGACATGACATCAGAGAAATAGGTCTTAAAGAAGTACGATCGTTCATATGGGAAAGCAAGATTTATTTATTATACCATTACAGTTTCATTGGAAGAACTAAGAAAAAGAATGAATGTAGTCTAGTAATCCCTAAAATGCTCCAAAATAGTGTTCGTAATTTCGAACAACGACTTTATAATTGTATGGACGTTATATTAAACTCCTGGACAAAATTAACGCACGACTCATATTTTTCTCAATAATCTTTATTGATAATTTACTGTACTACAAATTGCCTATGGACCTTGTTTGACAGTGACAGTTGTTATGTAAGCTAATAATAGTCTTGTTTTAAAAATAATTTGTATTAAACTTCGCAAATTAAAGCAAAGTGCTTGTGAGAAACAAGCTTTTTATTGTAATATTTTTCATCACATGCATGTTTGGAAGTTCATTTGCATAAAAATCAAATAAAAAAATGAACCGCCAAAGAAATTTGTCAATGGAGGAGGCAGTGCGAGCATCGACTCTCTTAGATGAAGGATATTCAATGCGATACGTTGCAGGTGTGTTAGGAAGACATCATTCCAGCATCAGTCACAAAGTAAGGCGATATATTGAAACAGGGTCGTACCATCGAAGACCAGGGCAAGGGCGAAAACGTTGTACTAATCAAATTGATGATCGTTTTTTAAGACAACGTGCTATCAGAGACAGGAGAGTCACCAGCAATTTGCTAAAAAATGAACTAGCAGATGTTCGAAATGTCGCGATATCGTCTCGAACAGTTAGAAGACGTTTACATGAAGCAGAATTGAGCAACAGGAAACCGGCCAAAAAACCCTTGCTTACCAGAGAACACAGGG
Organism: Diabrotica undecimpunctata; assembly: GCF_040954645.1. Taxonomy (NCBI): domain Eukaryota; kingdom Metazoa; phylum Arthropoda; class Insecta; order Coleoptera; family Chrysomelidae; genus Diabrotica; species Diabrotica undecimpunctata. Next base: position 110,316,909 of record NC_092811.1, on the reverse strand, counting down.
TTCAGAGATTGAATTTTGCAAGATTGCATCAAAATTGGACCATGGAAACGAGTTCTTTTCTCCGATGAGACTAGAGTAAGCCTAAAAACTCCATATGGTCGTGAGCGTGTCTGGCGAAGGCGAGGAGAAAGGTTTGCCAGCTGCAATATCTCTCCTAAAGTACCTGTTGGTGGTGGCTCTAAAATGTTTTGGGGAGGAATTTGTTTTGAAGCTCGTACGGAGTTGATCCCCATACGTACGAGGTCTATGAATGTCCATTATTACTTAGACAACATTATTGTCGAACATGTAATGCCATTTGTTCCGTTTCTTGGACCTAATTTTTTATTTATGCAAGACAACGCTCGTCCTCATGTGACTCGACAGGTTATTGGCTACCTAAATGATGTTGATATTCCATTATTAGAGTGGCCACCTAACAGTCCGGACATGAAGCCTATAGGGCATCTATGAGACTATCTCAAAAAAAAAGATTCGCAGTCGTAGACCCCCTATTGCCAATCACAACCAACTCATTGAGACCGTTATTGAAGAATGGGAGAATATTCCGCAAGCTTTTGTTGAACATTTGATATCAAGCATGCTTCGACGCATAAAAACAGTCATAAGAAGTAGAGGAGGGCCTACACGGTATTAGTGTTGATCCAGATGCATTTTATTGTGTTACTTTACTGATTTTTTTCTTTTTGCAATTTGGAGTTATGCTAGCTTATTTACGTATTTCCGGCAAAAACAAATTTTTAAAGAAACAATAAGACAAATTAAGGTCATGATAAAGTCATGTTGGACTTATTTGTAGGTGTTTATTATTATTTCCATGTAACTTAGTTTTATTTTGTGTTCATATTGTAAATATTTAGAGTATTTAAAGTGGTGCGTTAATTTTGTTCAGGAGTTTAGAAACTCATTTGAGAACCACGTGAGAACATGTCTTTGCTTTCCCATATTATTAGGATATTGTCTACATTGTCATATAAACATTGGAAAAGCTAGACACTAAACAACATTGTACCTATTCTTAAATAGGAAATAAACAACAGCAACACTTGGTGGAATCCACCAATTTTTGTAATTTTAATGTCAATAATTAATTTGTCAATCACAGTTGTCTACTAATGAAACCGCAGTCCGCATAGTAATCAGTAATTTTGTTCATAGGTAATTATATTTCTGATGTACGTCGAAAAGAACAGTTCTACCTGTCATACATTTTCTTGTTTTCTCCTTTAGTTTAAATTAAGAATAAAACTTTCATGTATATTGTTGTATGGTCTTTTTTATTGGTTAGAAAATAAAATTTCTATTTTACACCTCAACTTCTTAGAAAAAGTAACATTTGACACCGCAAAACATTATTTGATTATGATTTTGCTTTATAATAGCCCATTCTAACATCTATTACAGTTTTTATTAAATTCTTTGTTGCTTATTTCGCATAAAACACTTTGTAAGCATTAGTTTCTATAATGATTAATATATTGAGACCAAGGTGCCACAGGATGATTCCGTTAAAACATTCCAATTTTTATTGCAACGACAGAAAAAAAATCACCCGCTTTACTGTATACGATGCAATCGCCTGTGGGCTTGCCCTCCCCTGCAAATAAAAATAAAATTCGGTTCCTGCTCACCCACTGGAAGTTTATTCTTTCTTACACTTGGAATATAATGTTTTCGTGTAATAAACATTTATATTTGCGAAGAAATATTTCAATCTGTCAAGTCTACTCTACAACTCGTTGCATGAGGATTTGTAGAACGCCACACGAGAAATCCTTAGGAATTTTCTCTGACTGTTTTCCGTTCCGAAGTTTCGGGCCACCTGTTCCCTCTTTCGTGCTTGATAGACTGACGTAAATGGTTTTTGTTTTGTGCCATAAAACATGGGGTATTACAGTAATAGATATTTGATTGATGGATTCAGCCAATAATTGGTGAGAATTAATTTACATTTAGTGCTTTTCTGTGTAATTTTCTTTAATCTACTTCCATACTATAATTCCAATTTATTGAAATAATGGGCGATCGTACAATTTTTTGTTTTGAATTAATGTATCTCGGCTGCTAATACAACAAGATCCCAGTCCCCCAGACGTTACTTATTTTCTCACAATGTATAGAATAAGGATTTTCTACAGTAGTCGTCAAATATGAAGAACCAAGGGCGCGCATTTATGATACTTCGAGCATGCCCATCGGTAGATACAATTGGTACATAATGTTACTTAAACTCTAATTTCACTATTCGGGAGAGTGATTCATCGTTTGAAGGCGGAGAAGTGGGGAAAGACGTATTAAAATCCAGTGGCGTACACTCACTTTTATTTCAACGTTAATTATATTATATTGTTTAAATATTATTGTTCAAAATAGGCCACAATATATTTATCTGCAGGTTTTTACTGAAGTTTCCATCTCTATATCCAAAGACCGTTTTCAAAGATATAAATTATAGTTATATTTATTTTATTTGTTTATTATTATATATTTATATAATCTTATATTATTTATTTTCTTTTTTTTTCTTAACTTTAAAAACGGTCTCTGGAATAGAGATCGAAACGTCAGTAAAATAAACGTGTAAATAGATGTATTGTGGCTTATTTCCAACATTTTCCCTAAAAATACGGAATGCCACAAGCAAAAAGCCACAAAAATAAAATATTACTATAATTTGTATATTTGAAAACGATCTCTTTATATAGAGATCGACACATGAGTAAATTAAATTGAATTTAATTTAATCAAATTTTTTGACTTAAATTAAAGCAAACCATCATCAAGGAACCCTGTATCACTTCCTATATGGGTGATGATTAAACGCCGTCCCTTTCCTGATGGAGCTTTTAATCCTGTAGACCAGCCTTCTATAAATGCTTCGCGTTTACTTTTGACATTTAAATGTTGCCAAACTTTTCCAACTGTATGACCTTCGTTAATCCAGGTTTCATCCAAATAATATATTTTGTGTCCAGTGCTGCGAATTTTTCGTATTTCTTCTAAATATTTTCTTCTCCACAGAATAATTTCATTTTTTTCTAATAGCATACTTTTTCTGTTGCGTTTTACATATCGAAAGTTCATTTCGCTCATGGTCCTGATTAAGACTCTGCGAGATATCTTGGGTAAGGAGTCATCATTTTTGAGCTCTTGAGAAATTTTTTTCAGCGTTGGAATTTCATTCCGAAAATAAAATGAATGAATTTTTCGACGTATAATATTCCTTGTCTCGTCATCCAAAACAATGTTTTTCCTACCTCTAGTTTTACCTTTTTCTTGCTTTTTATTTTCCGATGTATTTTTAAGAATACCTACCTCTTAGAATTTATAATCTTTTATTAACAACTATTTACAATATATTGTCAGAATATAGATCACTGTCGGTTTCTTAATTTGAACTTGTTAAAAAAGTCTCTATTTATATTTTTATTAAAACATTTAATTGTAGTTTTCGCAAAAATAAATTTTTCGCTGTTCGTAATTTTGAAATTCTATGCTGTATTAATTGAAAAGGAATTAAAATGGTTATTGTTAATATTAAAATATAATTTTTATTATTTCAGGTAAGGCACTAAATACCAAGTTATTGTAATTGTATTGTAAGTACTATCTTTTTTTTTTTCATTTATTACCCTCATATAATATTTTACTACACTCATGGACAAAAATATCGAATATTTTGGAATTTTCAAATTTTTGTTTTTTCAAAATAAATTTTGATCAAACAAGTCGTTTATTGTAAAATAGAGTTTATTTTAACAATGTTTAATGAAAAATTTTAAGTTTTTATGCAGAGAAAATTGTGAAAAAATAAATGTTTAATATTAGGTAAATAAGGTTATTTTACTCTAAACTTAAATGATAATTTAAATTGCTTAAACAACTGGTTTAAACTGAAAGAAGTGCATGATCAGTAATGAGTATTTCCCCTCTAGCTCTTATTACTGCTTGCATCTTTCTCACCATGCTTCAAGTAAATCTTGGACATATCCTTGGGAAATTGCATTCCATTCATCCTGTGCAGCAAGCCGAAGCAGCTCTATCGTATTTGTAACGGGATTTCTTTGTCGTATGCTGCGTTTTAAGTGATCCCACATGTGCTCTATTGGATTGAAATCCGGGCTAGACGGTGGCCAATCCAATCTTAGAATTTGGACCTCATCAAGATAGTTACTCACTATGGCAGCGGCATGTGGTCGAGCATTATCGTGCATTAACGTGAATCTTTCATATCCAATGTAACCAAAATATGACAAAACATGATGTTTAAAGCAGGATGTTTTAAACGTAAGAATCACCAGTCATCCGTCCAATCACTTCCACAAGTGCGGTACGTACCTCCCAACTAATACCTTCCCAAAGAATTATGCCATCAACTCCAAAACTAACGGTCGGCGCGAGACTTGCATCTGGCGAATCTTTCTCCAACTCTTCTGTAGACGTAATTTTTACCATCTGGCTTCCATAATAGGATTCTGGTCTCATCAGTGAAAAGAACGTTTTTCCAGTTGTCGATATTCCACTAAATATGTGTTCTTGCAAATTCCAAACGACGAGCTTTATGATTTTGGAGAAGACGTGGAACTTTGGCGGGGCGTCTGGGCTTTAAGTTTGCTTCTTTTGATCTTCGTCTAACTGTTTGTGAACTCACATTAACTTGTCTAACATTTAATAGCTCATTTCTGAGGTGCATCGATGTCAATGAACGATTTTGTGTAGAATTAAGAAACCAAAAAACGGACATCAATTGCGGTTGTGCACTTTGATGTGTATAGATTCATTTCTGCTGAGAAGTCGTGCGATACCTTTTTGTGCATATCCTTCCTCGTACAAAATTATAATATGTGCTACTTGGAATTCATCGCAATGCCGAATTGGTGGGATACTTGTTTTAAACTTAGTTAAATCAAAACAATATTTAATTAAACATAATTAATTAAACTAAAAATAACCGAAATAGTATGATTTTTCCTTTACGTGAAGAACAATTTTTATTATAAAATGTACGAATGAAACTAACCACTGAATGAGCGTCAAAATAAACATCAAAATATTTTAAACCAGTTGAGTACATCAGCCTACTATATGAGTATTATCAGTAATCTAAAATTATTTTGAAATAATAGTGACTACAAAAAAAAATTGGAAAATTCCAAAATATTCGATATTTTTGTCCATGAGTGTATTATTAAACGCTAACATCATTAGATGACTGATGAAATCTTGATACTAACAGAAATCAGACGAAAATAAAAATAAAAAAAAATAAAAACACTGAAGAATTCAACAAAAATCCCGGATGCAAAAGAAAAACAGTTTAGTAGAAAATTTCTTGAAATTGAAGAACTGCAGTAAAATAATAATACGTTTCATATGTACAAAAAGGTGCAAAAAATAACTGGACTATATAGATCAACTGCAAGTAGTCTACTTGTTGACAAACAAGGAAATATTATAGTTAATGTACAGGACATACTGAAGGGGTGGATGGCATATATTGAGGAACTGTTTGATGACGAAACAACAGAAATTCAAATGGAAAGTATATCTACTGGGCTAAACATAACCTTCGATAAAGCTAAATATTCGCTTCTAAACATCTTCAACAAAATATATTTTACAGTTTAATTTCAGAAAGTACCTTGGGACCAGAGAAGCATTATTCAATCTGCAGGTCACGGTTCAAAGATGTAGGTACAATATCTGCTGTTTTGGTCTTCTGTGTACTGTCCTGATATTTTCGTTGTAGTTTGTCAGCTCTCTTAGCATTCTGCTTGGGTGGTTATTTAGTCCGTTGAATATTTCGTATGCTCTCTCGTGTAGCGTTCGTAAGATTTTCGTTTGTTCTGAATCTCTGTATACGTTTCTCAGAGGTACGTATTTAGGTATTTTCAGGGCATCTCTGACTATTTGGTTTTGTGTTGGCTGTATTTTCTTCCTGTTAGCTTTGCAGGTGTGTCCCCACGCAGCGGAGGCATACGATAGGACGGCATGATGATGCTGTTTGCAATCCTGATTTTGGTTTTGAATCTCAGTTTGCTTCTTCTTCCTATGGGCGTTGAGAGCTGACTTTTCAGCACTTTGGCTTTGTATATTTGTTGGTTTATATGTTGTGTAAACGTAAGTTTCTTGTCGAGTAACACCCCAAGGTATTTTGCCTCGTTGGTTCATTCTACTAGGGTGTTTCCAATCGTGATTTCTCGGTTTGGTACACTTTTTCTGTGACTAAACATTACAGCCTGTGTTTTGTCTGGGTTTAAGGCTATTTTTCATTTTATGCACCATCTTTGGAATCTATTCAGTGCTCTTTGCAGATGATTAGCTGCATGATCGGGGTTTCTCCAGCTGACAGCTATTGCTGTGTCGTCTGCGTAAAGACTTAACAGGGATCCTGGTTCTTTTGGCGTGTCGGCCGTATAGATGGTGTACAGGTACGGCGATAGCACAGCTCCCTGAGGCACACCTGCCTCCAGGGTCCGGACTTCGGATACAGTTGCCCCTATTCGAACTCTGAACCTTCTGTTGGCTAGGTATGACCCGAGGAGGCATGTCATCGCTTTGCTGTATCCAATTGAATTCATTTTATAAGTGAGTCCGTCATGCCAGACCCTGTCAAATGCTTTACTGACGTCCAGAAATGCTGTAGCCGTGTACATTTTCTCGTTAAATCCTTTTGTTGTAAACTCTGTGAGACGTAATACCTGTAGTTCACAGGAATGTTCGCTTCTGAATCCGAATTGAGCCTCTGGGGTGGTGAGTAGTGCTTGAGACTCTTCATTTAGTCTTTTTAATATCACTCTTTCTGCAATCTTGCTTATCGATGATAATAAGCTGATTGGCCTATAGTTTTGTGGAAATGTGCCATTTTCCCCTGACTTAGCAATCATGATAACATGTGCTTCCTTCCATCTGTCTTGAAAATATCGTAGTTTGAGCATATTGTTTATAATGTTGGTGATGTAAACTAAACAATAGCTTTTGTAGGTAGTTTTTTCAGTGCCCTGTTTGTGACGTTGTCGGGTCCTTGGGCTTTTTTGGCATTAGTCAGCTTTATTAGTTCTTTTATTTCTTCGGGAGATGTGTGCATTATCCCTATTCTGCCCTTTCTTCTTTTTAATCTTCTAGCTGTTCTTTCTACCTCTTCTTCGAAGTCTATGTCTACGTCGGGGTGTTCGTTGTTTCTACACGCCCTTTCTAATTCGTCTTTTAAGACTTCAGCTTTATCGATTTCCGCGTGAACAATCCCGTTTTCTCCATGTAAGGGAGGTATGGGTTTCTTGTCCTTTTGGAGGATTTTTGATAGTTTCCAGAAGGCGGATTTATTGGGGTTTAGCTCTTGGATATAGGAGTCTCAGCTTTTCTGTGATTCTGTAATTGTCTTTTCACTTCCCTATCTAGCTCGTTTGCAATCCTTTGATCTTCTCTTGTTCTTGTGCGATATGCTCTTCTTCTTCTTCTTCTGTTTTTTTCCTTGATTAGGTGAAGTTCAATACTTATATCCCTAAATCTTCCTTTTTGTCTGGTGATTGTTTCATTGTTTGTTCCAGTTTTGTTACACTGTCTTCTAATTCTGTAATATTATTTATGGTTGAGATATTACCGATGTTTTCCCTCACTATTCTTCTAAAGTTGGGCGAACTTGTTTTCTTTCTGTTGTGGAGCTGCAAATAGTTCATTTCTATTGCGCCCAGGGTCAGGACGATTAGATTGTGTGTCGAATCGCCTTCGTTTAGAGAGTGTATCTCGTATTGTTGACCCACGTTGTGTAGGATTGCAATGTCGAGATGTGTAGAGAGTTGTCCGTGAAAACAGTTCGGCTCTGTAGGTCCGATCACGTAGGTGTTGGGTCTGTTTTCGAGATGGCTGCATAGTCGTCTTCCATTGTTGTTGGTTGCCCTATCAAACCATTCGGGAGATCTCGCATTCAGGTCTCCAATAATTATTGTTGGCTCTTCTGAGTTGAGGATTAGGCTCAAATCTTCGTCGAATATTGGATCGTTAGGCTTCGTCGGCTAGCATGCTGTTGATTATTCGAGCGGTGGATTTATAGGAGATTGTAAGGAGGAGCTTGTATGTCATGCCTTTTTTCCAGACGGTATCGTAGGCCGCTGTCAGGTCTATGAATGCGGCTGCAATTTTAAGTTTTCTCTGGAACCCTGCCTCAATAAATGTGGTAAGTGGAAGAATCTGATCTATCCAGCTTCTTTTCGGTCGGAAAGCTGCCTGATCAACCAGTATTGATTCAAGTAGCTTTGGACTAATTATGTTGTAGATAGAAGCCGTTATAGTAGCTTGAACGTCGCCGATAATAGGGCCATTGGTCTGTAGTTCTTAGGGTTGTTATCATTTGGTTTCCCTGGTTTTAATATGGCAATAACCTTCGAGAATTTCAGTTCCTGTGGTATGGTACCGGTCTTCATAATGTCTGTGAAAAAGTGGCCCATCCATTCTCTCCCATATTTGCCGCTGTTAATTAAGAATTCGGGATGCATATCAAAATCTGGGGCTTTACCTGGCTTTACATCCTTGCGATCTATAGTGACTTCTTCGCAAGTGAAAGGGCGGGAGTATTCGGTTTCTGTAGGTTGGAATTTTAAAGTTTTGAGCTCTCGTTTTACTTTGATTGTGTGTGGCTTGTTTTTCGGGGCCCTAGATGTCGGTACCAGATGTGAGGTAATAGTGTTTGACACTGTTTGAGTTAATTTTTGTTTTGTTTCTTGTCATGGGAGTTCCGCTTCCTAATTTTCTTAGTAGTGTCCATGCTTGCTTACTTGATGTTTAAAAATTAAGACTTTCTACAGTTTCCGTCCATTTTTGTTGTCTCGTTGCATCTAAGCTATTGAGCAGTTCATCGGCTAATTCTTGATTGCCGCTTTCAAGGAAATTTTGGTACAGTTCTTCGCTGTTATGGGACCAACCAGGAACTTATTCTTTTCGATAGCCTCTTGGTAAATGCTTTTTTGCCGTGATTATTACGGCTCTAACGAATCTTTTGTAATTTCTAATGGTAAGGAGTATCCAGCCTAGAGTCTTGTCCAGTTCGAAGTATGAAAGTTTAATTTTAGTATGAGAAATAAACCCACAAAAACACCTTTTTTAACTGTTTATATATTTCTTAGTATTTTTTTAATAATGATAATAATTCTTAAGTTTTTAAACTAACATTATTTTATGTAAAATTTAGTTATAAAACTTATGCCTGTATAAAATTATTATAAAATAAGAGTTCTTGAGATATATGCGAAAAAAGGAAAAAAAAAAGTCGAATATTTAAAATTTTTTTTTATATTTTCTTTAATAAAAAGTTAAGCTCATATTTTAAAACTCACACATAATGAAATTTTTATTTATAGTGATATTTTGGATCGATTTATGCAAATGCTGCGTTTATAAGCTTCACACCCAAAAATCGTTATTTTAAACAGATACCGCCTGGACTATTATTATTTAGTAGGTGGTAAACCTGACAGCCAAAATATCTTCGTACATCTAAATTTATACTTAGTTATTATTATTATTTATTATATATTATTTAACATTTTTTACAAGTGGATTCATTCTTCTATATAATTTATTTCATTTATTATAACTTTCAAGTTTAATTTTATAATTTTGTAATCAGTGTAGATCCGTTTTGTTCATTGATAGTTAAAAAAAATACATCACAGCAATTTCAATTCTATGTGTAAAACTCGTATCGACTATTCGAAATAACAAAAAAAGTTATCCAGCTTTTTAGTTGTATCAGATTTAGTTGAATGTAATTACCGTAGCAAATCCAGTATGTGACTCCGGTAGAGCTTCCCAACAAAGACCCAGTGAATTTTTGATTTATATTTCACTGTAGCCAATTTTCGATTGGGAGATAAAAATGTCACACCGTTTATTATTTAAAAGAGTTTTACTAGCAAAATGTAAAAGGAAAAAGCAATAAAACCGGTTTTAAAAACATCAATTTGATTAGTAGTTTTCCGGTAGTATAATTTGGTCTAACTTTACTGTGTTCATATCAAAACAAAGTTATATACATTTTAGGATGTTGATGAAAACGTTATATTATATTTTATGATGTTTACTACTTAGGAAAATGATCCAAGGCTATTCATCATCATCCAGCCCTCTGCGTCCAAGGTTGAACATAGGCCTCCGCTAATTTGTTCTTTTGGCGTCGGCTGTATGACAACATGTAAGTGGTCCATCATGTAAGTGGTCTACATCTGCTTCTTCTGTCTACTCGTGTTCTTCACACTGTAATTTTTTGGATCCACCGCCCCTCATTCATTCTGACCACATTGCCTGCCCATCAGCCATCGCCACTTCAGCCATGCTAGGCGCTCTGTAACATATGTGACGTCTATCCTTCTTGTTTTCTATTTCTTTCTTATTTCCTCGTTTCTAATCCTGTCTTTGAGGCTCAGTCCAAGTACCGAATAATTCGTTCTTCTTTGTTTGAGTTTATTTGGACCTGCGTTAAGGAAAGTATTTCGGAGCCGTAAGTCGTGACTGGAAGCACACATTGATCGAACGTCTTTCTTTACAAATAATTTGGCATGTTTTTCTTGAATATATATGATATAGCTCCATATGCGTTAAATGCTAAAGTGATTCTTCTTTGCAATTTGTTGGTTTGGTTTTCCATGGCAGTTTGGATTTTATGACCTATTTATTTATATGTATGAACTAATGCTATTTCGTTGTATAGCATTAGTACCTTGGTACCAGATTTGTCATGTATTGTGTCTTTCCAAAATTTATGTCACTTTCTTTACTTCCAAAAACTTAGTATCATCTATCTTTGTATCTTTCTTCTTTTCGCTTATCGTAGTGTCCTAAATTCTTATCCGTATGTCAGTATTGGGAATATTAAGAAGTTGATCAACCTCAATTTTAGAGTTCGTGAAGTCTGAGAGTCATTCCTTTGAGACTTTTCTTAGATCACATCTACGTTTTATTTCTTCCTGTAGTGACCCTGTGTTTGTGATAAATTATCCCAGATATAAGTATGACCTCACAATCTCAAACCCGTCAATCGCGATTATGTGTGGATGATTGTTATGAACTCCATCCACTATTATGAACTTTGCCTTTCATTTGTTTAACTGGAGACCAAATATTTGACTTACGTTTTCGTATAAAATCAATTAACTCGTCTTGACTATTTGCAAGAAGGGCTGTGTCGTTTGCCAAACGTTGGTTGTTTATTTTTCGGGAATTGATTGAGATGCCCTTTTACCATCTTTCAAGCGCTGTTCTTATAATATGCTCCTGATATATATTAAATAATTGTGGGGGCAGTATATATCCTGGTCTGACACCTTGTTCTGGATGGAATTCGTTTGAGAGTGTGTCAAGCACTTGTGATGTACCTTTACCAATAGAAGGCAGATATACTTTTTTTGCTCTTCTTGGAGAAGGTCGTCCGTCTTTTTTAGTTCTATCCTCTTTGTCTCTCGTCGTTTGTTGGGCGCTTTAAGTTTAAACTTTACTTTAGCTAAGAAGAGGGTATGATTGATCCACATATCGCCTCTGGATATGATCTGTCTGTTTGGATTGATGATCTATAGCAATTATTAGTGGGGATGTAGTCAATTTGATTTCTATACCTATCTCCAGGACTTTTCCAAGTATAAGGTCGGCGTCTTCTTATCCTTTGGGTCCGTTACGAACGTTGGCAATCATTCTGGCTATGATGATTTTGTTGGTTGCTATGTGGAATAGCTGTGTTGAGGTTTTTTTATACCATGCTCTTAGGTTAGCAAGCCAGGATATTCTTCTTCGTCCTGGGGCCCTTTTTCCTTCAATTTTACCTTGCAAAATGCATTAGAGTAGCTCATATCTGCCTTGATTTCTCATTATATGTCCCAAGTACTGCAGTTTACGGCCCTTCACGATACTGAAAAAAATCTTCATTGGTGACTTCGTCTGTCCACTTCAGGATCCTTCTGATTTTTTATTAAGTGTTTCGTCAATCCCTGTCCTCTTCAGCACTTCCATCATTTGTTCATGCCTGACTCTATTGAAAGCCCTCTTGTAGTCAATCAGGCATGCAAAAACATCACAGCTGACACCTCTACATTTCTGAAACAATACCTACACGCTAAATAAAGCTTTCCTCGTACCAACGGCGTTCACACATCCAAACTGATTGGTCTCAATTTGTTCCTCGCATTTCCGGTAAATTCTTTTGTGGATGACTTTTAAAAAGAACTTCAGCAGATAGCTCATTAGGCTTATGGTCCTATATTCTTCACAAACTTTTTCTCCTGGACTTTTGGGCACTGGTACGAACTCCGATTTGAGCCACTCTACTGGTATTTTTCCTGCCTTGTATATTTCATTAAAAATTTTAGTTACTTAATATTTTTAATTGTTTTGCATCTTATAACTTCAGCAGTTCTGCAGGAATTTCATCAAGTCCCGGTGCCTTTCCATCATTCATTTTTCTGACGGCTGCCGTTATTTCTTCTGGTAGGATTTCGGGACCTGAATTTTCTTTAATGGTGGGTTCTTGTATTGTTCTAAGGTCGTGAAAAAGTTTCTCCAAGTATTCTTCCCAAATGTCGGCGTACATGGTGTTTAAATCGAGTATTCATAATAGAATAATTATTTGTAGCAAACTCGATTAAGCGGCCTCATCTTTCGTTTCGCTGATCTATGCTGGACTTACATCTGGGCCGAACCCAGTACATTTTTTAGGTCGTCATTCTGTGTAGTGTTGCCGACTCTTGCGTTAGTCACCGCATATTAAGGTTAGCTCTTTATTTGGAATGTTGGCAATTGTTGCAATTGTGTAGTCTTTGACTAGATTTGATAATTTAGGTATCTTTATATTGGCAAAAAAATACCTAAATAAACCGTTTTGAAAATTTTATTTACCAAAAGTTGAATTCCAAAAGGTATTGTTTAGAATGTCTCAAAGTAAATATCAGAGAATAACGAGTTTTTTATTACTGTAGAAATTTGCAAATTGATTATAGATATAATACTGTGAGAAAGGATCGCAGATAAATACATTACGATACTGGTTGTCACACAAAATAAACGGAAAATAAATAAATTGACAGTTGGTGGCTTTTTGACACGGTACAACGTTTGTCTCGTACTCTTCTTAGATATTTTCTTTTCTGTCCTCTTAGACTTTTTATTTATGTATTCCAGAAACTGCTGTTGTTGTCTTTATAAATTTGATTTAGTGATACACCCAACTTATTTTCGACTCTATTTATTTCTTTTTCTTACTATTTGTTTTACTCTGTTTCTGAATGTTTGTTTGATATTCTTTTTGTCTTGTTTTCTCTTTTTACCTTGTACTCATATATTTTTTTCATGTATTTTTCTTTTACCCTACTTCTTCTTTATAATGTGTTTTTTTGTGTAGTCCAGTGTAGTCATTTTTGTATTTTTTCAATGAAAAAGGAAAAAAATTAATAGAACCAGCTTAATAAAAAAAATTTCTGATATTTTGTTACCAAATTATCTCTCCTAGTAGTGATACTTAAATACCTGACCATATCTCTGAATATTGCTTTGTAAGCCGAAAGCGCTCAGCTAGGAATTAAAATTGTTTACACACTTCAAAAATACTTTCCTTGTTCCATTTTTTGATTTGTCATAAGAGTGTACAAAAACATATCAGTTTTTTCCTTGTCTACTTTTTGTATATATGTATTCCACCATTCCGCCTTCTTGTTTATTTTCTTGATTAATAAGTTGCCGCATAAGTTTCTGCGTTCTTCATAAATACACTACTGCCCAAAATTAACGCACCACCTTAAATGTACCATAAGTTTGAAGCTATTTTTTTTCTGAACGAATGATTGGATTTTGATGATTTTTTTATGTTATAGGTCTATTTCTAGTAAATCACTATATTAGAGCTTTCTAAAAAATATCAACGTCTTACCCGTATACGGGGTGTAAAAATAAACTTGTTTTTTCGTGTTAGAAAGAAACGCCACATCTTATTATTATTTTAAGACAGATTCATCCTTTCTTAATATTTTTAAAACAATTATCTTGATATCTCTATTATTAATGATTGTACAAAATTTTAAATGTGACAAGTTTTTTGATATTTAATACAAATAAAGCCTAAGAAAACATAACCTAAATAATCTTTAACAATTCTCTCTCCCAAAAATACTTAATAACGAGTATTTCCACCTCTACATCTAATTACTTTTTCACAGCGACGAGGCATACTTAAAATCAAGGGGCGTATTTGGTCTGGATCAATTGCATTCCAAACTTCTCTTACCATAAGTTCTATGTCGTCAAGAGAGACAGGTGGTGGTTGTCGGCTCCTGAGTTGACGATCAATAATATCCCACAAATGTTCTATGGGATTGAGATCAGGGCTGCAGGGTGGCCAGTTCATGGTTTGTATTCCAACCTCGTCCAATTATTCACGGACCACACGTGCATCATATGGTCGAGCGTTATCATGAATTAAAAGAAAATTATTTCCTATATAAAGAGCAAATGGAACTACATGGTTAGACAAGCTATCTGTAATATACCTTTCACTTGTTAAGGAACCTCTTCGTAAAGCAACAAGTTCCGTTCGCGCTGTAAGAGGTATTCCTCCCCAAACCATTACAGATCCTCCATTGAATAAAGTAATAGGTCGTATATTGCACTGTGCGTAACGTTCCCTTCGCCGTCGTCTCTCACACGTCTATCTGAGCTATATAAGCAATACCTTGATTCATCAGTGAACAACACGTGCTCCCAGTCATTAACATTCCATTCAAGGTACTCTCTGGCAAATTGTAATCTACTTTTACGATGATTTCCGTTTAAAGCTGGTGCTCTGACTGGTATCCTTATATGCAGATCTTGTTCACGTAGACGCCTTTGTATAGTGTTTCTACTAATTTGAATATTATGAACATTTGCCACTTGTATTTGTAAATGTCTCATTCTAAGAAAACGTTCTCTTTTAGCACGAAGCCTGATAAACTGATCTTGTCGTGGTGTTGTGAGTCTTCATCTTCCTTGTCCACGCCGTCTCGTATGGTCGTTTGTTTCTTAAAAACGTTGAATGACTCGTGATATTGTAGTATGAGATACTCCTAACCTCAATCCTATTTCATGATAACTTAACCCTACATCAGCTGAAGTAATTGCCTGAACACATTCATCTCGGCTTAGATTTTTTGAAATACGATCCATGTCAACTATATAACATACGCAAAATAACAAAACAATCTTTTGAAATTTATACAATATTGTCAGTTTAAAACTGTCCTGTCAAATTGTTTAATGTTTCATAGCCAATCAACTGCTTCCATTAATGAGTATTAAAATTCGATAAAATCACGTTATGCTTTGAAAGTTCTGTTCTTTTTGATAATAAAGAAATCAATGATTTTTTTACGAAAATGTTGAAAAAAATGAAGCTTTTTCCTAATAGTACTAAGACGTTTGCTTTTAATAAATTCCACAGTGTATTGCAAAATAAGATGAAAAATCAAATTTATTTTTATTGGTATATGGGTAATTACATAGAAATAGGTCTGCAGTGCGAAAAAAAATCATCGAAATCCAATTAAGAATTCAAAAGAAAAATAGCTTAAAAATTTGGTATAGTTGAGGTAGTGCGTTCATTTTGGAAAGTAGAAAATCACGTAATGCTTTGAACATACTTTCCTTTTTTGATAATAAAGATATCGAGATTATTTTTATACGAAAATGTGGAGAAAGAATCAGGCAATCTCGAAATATTAATAACATGTAGCGTTTGTTTCAAATACATTCTACAGGGTGTTGTAAAATTAGATGAAAAAACACACATTTATTTATACACCCCGTATATAGGTAAAACGTTGACATTTTTTAAAAAACAATATTATAGTAATTAATTAGAAATATACCTATAATGTGAAAAATAAATCATCGAAATACAATTAAGGGTTAAAAAGAAATATAGTTTCAAAATCATAGTCCATTTTGGGTGGTGCGTTAATTTTGGAGAGTAGTATCTTTATTGATTTTTTTTAATTTTTATTTTCACCATGTCATCTCTATTAGTGCCAGTGTCTGATGCGCTCCTATTTCCTCTCTATTTTCTTTCCAAACTTATTTTATATTTTGTTTTATTTCCTGCTTGTGAACCATGTACTCTATTATGGTTTTTTCTTATTTGCATTCTGCTACGAATGTATATATTGGTAAATTTAGGTTAAGATTTAAAAAGGTTACAAAAAAGAATAGTAACAAAAATTGTGATATGAGAAGACTAAAAGATAAGGAAACAAAGGAGACAGTTGCACGTATTTTTTCAGAAAAGCTATATAACATGGAGCAAACATATGATCCAGAAGAATCACTCCAGAATATATGTAAAACCTTTAATAAGATCAGAGAAGAACATCTAATGGAAAATAAAGAAAAGAAGAAAAGTTAGATGAATGTCAATATACTACAACTCATGGAAGAAAGAAGAAAATCAAAGAATAACAAAATAATGTACAAAAATATTCAGAGGAAAATAAGAACCGAAATACAAAAAGCCAAAAAAAATTGGTTAAAAACACAGTGTGAAGAGATAGAGTTGTTGAACAAAAATACGATACATTTAATAAGCATAGAAAGGTAAAACAAGCAGCTGGTCTTTAAAAATCCAACACTGATAGCAAACTGCACGATCAACAGGGGAACATCATCACAGATAAAAATCAAGAAATATGCATATGGGCCAAATACATCCAAGAACTCTTTGATGATAATAGGTCCGAACAACCTCCTAGTCCTATATATGTAATGACCACTTACCAATCACATCAAATGAAGTGAAAAAAGCAATATCATAACTAAAAGATGGCAAAGCTCCTGGACCTGACAATGCATATATGCTGAACTCATAAAGCTATTTAACACCGACGGTACTCAACGACGAACAAAAATATTCAATGACATATATTTAAACGGAGTAATACCCAGATCATGGCTGAAGTTAACGTTTATCGCTCTACCAAAGAAAACAAAATCCGTATCCTGCAATGATTTCCAGACGATCAGCTTACTGAGCCACATTTTAAAGTTATTTCTAAAAATCATACATCAAAGGATATATAGACTATGCGAAGAAAAAATCAGCCGTACACAGTTTGGTTTTCGGAAGCAGTGGGTACGAGAGAGGTTTTTTTAGCATACAAGTGCTATTTCAATGATGTAGAGATGTGAGTTGCGATATTTATGCATGCTTCATTGATTACCATAAAGTCTTATTTGATACAGTAAAACAGGACAAGCTGATGGATATATTAACAAATATTGGAATATTTCACCTGTGATCTAAGAATTATTAGCAATCTTTACTGGAATCAAACATCGTCTATCCGTACAGAGGCAGGAGAATCCGATGATATCAAAATCAAACGTGGGGTCCCACAAGAATATATACTATTACCTTTGCTGTTTAACATATACTCTGAGAAAATATTTCAAGAAGCAGTGGAAGATGTTGAAGCCGGAATTCGAATTAACGTAGAATGTATCAATAATATCAAATACGCGGATTGGTTGACTATTCAGGGACGTGGTCAACCAATAGAAAGAGTAAAAACATACACCTACCTTGGTACGAACGTCAATGAAAATTGGACCATTCCCTAGAAATGAAATCTAAACTATTCAAATGCCACGATTTATCAGTACTTATAAAAATCAGGTTACTACGATATTATATATTTCCTATACTGTTGTACGGAGTTGAGTCGTGGACTCTCACATACGCTACCTGTAAGAAACTTGAGGCTTTCGACATGTGACTTTATCGTAGAATCCTGAAGATATCCTATACCGACCACGTCACTAACCAGGACGTTTTATTAAGAATGCAAAAAGGAAAAGAGTTGTTAACCACAATGAAAACAGCCAAATTTGAACACCTCGGTGACATCATGAGCAACAGCGAAAGATATGGGTTGCTGCAATTAATTCGTCAAGGAGAAGTAGAAGGAAAACGAGGACCAGGAAGGCGAAGGATTTCCTAGCTGAACAATCTACGTAAGTCGTTCAGCACAACAACCACAAATCTTTTTAGAGCAGCAGTTTGCAAAATACAGATTACTATGATGGTCGCCAACATCCGAAACGGATAGGCACTACAAGAACAAGTCCCTATTAATAGGTCATTTCGATTTCGAATTATCCTTTGTTAACGTTCTTCAGATACAGCCTTTGCAGACCTACCACTTAGGCAACATTTAGAGCATTTTCAAATCGTGTTGTTATTTGACTGTTTTATAACTTGGAATGGGCCGAGTTTCAACCGAAAGCTCAAAACTACCGAGTACGCAAACTGTTGATGGTAAAAACTCTTTCTGCAATACATATATTAATTTTGAATTGAAAATTTTATTAACTACACAGCGAAATTTATTAAAGGTAGTATACATTCTGTAGCGCTGTCACCGTTATAAAATGTTCTCTCTTTTGGTCCATTTAAAAGCATGTGATTGAATCCCATGTTAAAACTTGCATGCAGTTCTTCGAACTCCGAATATGTATACATATACATTTAATATTTTTAATAAAAACTTGGTGTCGATAGTTACTTTGTCAAACGTTTTGGTTATATTAACAAAGCGCAGATAAAAGAGGCTGCTATAATCTATAGTTTTTCAGTAATTTGTTGCTTGAGAACAGTGGCATTTGTTGTTTATTGATTGATTTTAAATCTGTTATTTTTCACTTGTGCACATGATTTTTCCATTTTTTTCTGAAATTAATTATTTTCTATTATATTTCTATTATTTCTATCGATTTATTTTGTATTTCTAATGATTTAATATCAAGACCAAGTTAATAAACTATATATTTATATAATCGGTATATTTAATTACTTTTCCAATGAAATCTGCCATTCTGCTGAGTACTCTGCTCGTCTAATATTCCATTGCAATATGGAAAATGTCACATGTTTTATTATTTAAAAGATTTCAATGCGATATATCCGAAAAACAAAGCGGTCGAAAGCGTAATAAAAGTGATTGGGAACAGTACAGCCGCCGCTACAACTTAATTGAACTAATACGTGAAAAGCTATATTCTGAAAAATTCTCTGATTACTTTTCGAGTTCGACGGAAATGTCAAGTGTTGTCAAAAATTAAAATCTGTACACTGGTGGATTAATTTTATTTGATATTTTTACACTTTAAGTTAAGGCTAATAAGAATATGATATTAAATCAGGATTAAATCAGTAGTGTAGTGTGGATAATAAATGATATTTATTATTTATTTATTTATTTGACGGGATACTCCGTTTACAGTATATATTAATATTATCCCTCAACTGGCGACGTGATATAATCTTGACATAAATGGTGACGTGGGGTCTAACCGTACTCCAACCTTTTAAAATCATAAAAAGCAATGAAAAAAATAATTTTGTCATACAAAAAATAAAAACAGTTTTTAGGATTTTATTTAAAAAATTAAAACAGTATTTTAAAATAATTTTAACTTTAAACAAAAGTAAGAATATTTTTAGTTATCGGTGAAAAATGATCAATAAATTTGCACTCTTATAAAAAATTAGGCAAACAAACAAAAATTTGGACAACATTCGTTTAAAAATTAACTGAGATATGTACGCTTTAGACATATCATTAAAAAATACTGCGCAACAAACATTATACTGCCTCAAGAGACAGGGTCGACTGACAATCAACACGAACAACCAGGTAACTCTTTTATTTGTAATCATGCTTCTTGTTCTTTTTATCAACCGTCACAAATATATAACAATAATCCACAAGAAAGCCATGAAAATCAAGAGCAAGAATGGAAAACTGTTCAATCCCGCAAAAGAGCAAGAAATGACAGCCCTAAAGACTATAAACAACAAACAATAATAAGCGACTACTAGCTTAAAGCACCTACAACCTAATAGATTTGCTAGCTTAGATGAAGTACCTGATAAGACCAACCAAACCGGATCTGGTGAAGACAAAAAAAGTATCCAACCCCCACCCGTATTTGTTACAGATGTAGTTGATATACGACCTCTTAGACATTTGTTAGAAACAATATCCCCACAGGGATACTCTATCAAATTTCATTATAATGACCAAGTAAAAATCCAGCCGACGACCTCTGAACATTACCGAAACATAACCAAGGCACTCAATGAGAAAAACACCCACTACTATACCTACCAAACAAAGGACGGAAGAACATTTCGAGTGGTGCTTCGTAATATGCATCAAATAGCAGATAAAGATGCGTTAAAACATGAGTTAGGAAAAATGGGACACGAAGTATAAAATAATATATATTAATGTGATATTAAAAGTGTGAGGTTCGCCAAGCAATTAATTAGCTAATTAAATAATTAATTAAACTTATTTAAATGATGCAATTATGATTCTATCACGCTATTTAATTTTATTATCTCAGGGTGTTACTCGTGCTTCAATATCTATGCTTTACATATGATAGGTAAGGTCCAAAGAATACCGGAATAATAAAAAAATATATGATACAACATTATATATTGAAATAAAATTCACACTCGAATATCTTCAATAAAAATATCTCATATAATGATTATCAAAATTTTGTTCTACGTATGTGAACCATCAAAAATTAATGGTATATACAATATAAATTAAAATTTCAAATCAAAATTGTTGTTCTAAATCTCCTGATCAAAATATTCCTATCTTTTCTAAAGCAATTGTTAAAAAATGTGTTGTTAATAAAGAAAAACTGACGAATGGTAAAACTATCTCTCTGATGCTGAGTTGTCCAAATCCCTGTTCCTTGTAGGCTACACTATCTATTCTTAACAGTACCCTAGGGAATTAGCAATCTTACAACAAATTATTGTGAGTCTATCGTCTTTAATGATCTTCAAATGCACGTATCGTTCAAATGATGATAGCCCCTTCTCCTCCCGATAAACTGAATCTCTCGTTCCGGCCTGAACAGTGACTCTTGGAATATAAGTAGAAAAATATAACTTACAATATTTTACTGGATCAGCTTCTGTCAGATACACTTACTCCAAGAAAACTCACAAACATTCCTACATACCTATCCCACTTTTTTCAATCTCCTCCAATCAAAGTTCGTCACACTTATCCCCATCTACCATTTAGATAACAACAATTTTACCTACAATTATAAATTTCCTAAAAACTATTATCATGCTAATCGGTTTCTACAAATTCTTAAGAACTAACGGAGAATTATATTTTTTAAATATTTCTATTCTATTGTCTTATTCACTGAAAACGAACGAGACCGCGTTGCTCAGAATCGGAGGAGAACAGAAAATAAGTTATAAAAAGTTTGCTAAAAAGGAGGGCACCATTTTGTTTTTTTTTGCGAGGGACAAAGAAACCTCAAAATCAAAATACCTATATAAACAAATACAATAATTAATATACATCTACAGACAAATAAAAGGTATTTATCACACTTACCTCGTATGTTCATTTAGTAAACATTTATTTTTGGACCAAGAGAAAAGAACAGTACCTAAGCCCACTTAGGTAATTCTTAAATATTTAGGTCTTCTTAGTCGTTAACCTGATGCAGGTATCGTGATATCATGAAGCTATTAGCTAAATTTCCCAATGTTCCTCCACGTTTTTCTATCTTCTGCCATTCTAGCACATTCTGACAATGGAGCGCCAATGGTAGCAACAATATGGTCCGTGTATCGTGTGGGAGATCTACCTCTATTTCTTTTGCCTTCTACTTTTCCCTGGATGGTAAGTTTTTCAAGACCATTTCTTCGAAGGACATGTCCAAAATAGCTTATTATTTGTTCTGATATTTGTGTTCTTAGTCTTTTCTTTATGTTTAGCTGGTCCAGTATGGATTCATTTGTTCTTCGGGCCACCCATGATATTCTCAGCATTCGTCTCCGGCAGTACATCTCAAATACATCTATGTTCTTTTTGTCTTTCTCAGTAAGGGTCCAGCATGCCGATGCATAAGTAAAAACTGGAAAAACTAGACTTCTTACTAGTCTCATTTTTGTATCGGTAGTTATTTCATGGCTTTTCCAAATTTTTGTTAATTTTGCCATAGCGCTTTTTGCGATTGCTGACCGCCGCTTTATTTCTTCAGTACAGCCTCCTTTGTTGGTTATTAATGAGCCCAGGTACACAAATTTATCTACAACAGCGATATTGTTTATCATGACCAGATGATTTTGATTGTTGTTAGCTCTGTCAATTATCATGATTCTCGTTGTATCTCTGTTTATTTTAAGGCCCATCGTTAAGCTTACGTCTTCTATCCGTTGTAGCAGGTGAATCAATTCAGCTTCAGAACTAGCGAGAATAGTAGTATCATCTGCATATCTCAAGTTGCAAATCTTCTTCCCGCCAATGGTGATGTCACCGTTCCAGTCCTCAGTAGCTTTCCGCATTATCCATTCACCATAGATGTTAAATAGAATTGGGCTTAGTATGCAGCCTTGTCTCACGCCCTTTGTGACCCTGAAACTATCGGTTAGTTCCCCATTTATTCTAACTCTGGCATAATTGTTATTGTACAGGCTTTTAATTAGCAGTATCAGATGATTGGGGACTCCCATTTCAGACAAAACCTGCCACATTTTACTCCAGTTGGTATATCTAAATATTTAGGTATCGTTGGTAAAATCGCGCATAAGTGTATCAGTTATGACAGCATTAGGAAAACCTAATATATAAATAGATCAAAGATGCAATCAAATCATCAGCAAAAATATTAGAAAGTTCAAAAAGACTGGTTTGACGAATATTGGAATCAGTAATCCTTCCCTGGAATGAGAAGCTTTGAAAATGTTATTTTGTCGAAACGTCTATAAATATTTCCAATCTGGAAAGAAACATCTGGAACAATAACATTACGTATCGTCATTTGATATTAAAATATGTAGGGTACTTACTACATTTATTTTCCAAGATAAATTGTATTAAGTCTTCGTTATCTTTGATATTTAGATATTAAAATATATCAGACCACTTATAAAAAGTTTTTTTATGAGTTTAATATTTGTTTTCTTTGAAAAGCTTAAATATAAATTGAATTTCCACTTCCGATAATCTAATAACGAATAAAGAATACAACAAAAAGAGATAGCTTAATCCACGAATGGTCTTTCTCATCTTCAATTATTTGTTTAAGAAGTAGATCCGACCTTTTCAGTTATTTCCAATTATAGGGATTAGCTTACTATTTGATTTTCGGTCTCTTGAACAAACTCACGATGGTTACTTCTCCTTTAACTTGGATAAAAGCAGAATTTCGCAAGGTCAATATTATCACGGACGTTCATTTCAATTATTGATAATTCAGGAATATCGGTTTCCTTTAACTTACAATCCGTAGTTGAGTAGAAAGGAAAGGCATGTTTTTAATACAATTTGTTCCACTCTTTGAGAGTATAATAAAGTTAATGGTTGGCTAAGTGAAACGTTTCTTTTCTCACTGATAGAAAATATCGAGAAAAAAGGAAAACGTTTAAGTACGTCATATAGTATTTTTGTGCTTTAGACATTACAGTAAGTGATATGTAATGACATTAATAGTGTCTGGATACATAAAAAGCTAAATATCCTAATCATATAATTGCCAAGTGCGCGCGAAAAAAATTAGTTTTCGTAGACCACCAACACGTGGCGCCAGGGTTATTACCACGTTTTCAACATAGTAATATTAATTAATTAAAAGTTTATTCCTAGTATGGGGTCTTTAATTAAGTTCTTCCAATCTTTAAATTCCACTAAAACAAAGTGTGTGTGGGATATGATTCAAAGCATACTCCCAGAAACGCGACAAGAAAGAGGCTTATGGGATCAAAGGGTGGCAGTCGACCATACCTTTAAATCATCTATGCAGAATTTCCAATGTGGCATGAGCTGTGCATCACGTCACACATTGCTGCTGAAACCACATGTCGTTTGTATTCATATCCATCAATTTAGGTAAAAAAGTTAGAAATCATCGACCTATAGTGCTCGCCGTTGACGGTGATGGCCTGGCAAGGTCATTCTCAAAGAAATATGATTTTTTTGTGAAAATTAAGGTGAGTTCCAGAGCTCATTCATGGCTCTGGAGGAGTTGGAAATCAAGGGAGTTCAGAGAACACGCGTCGTTGTCTGTGGTAGCTTACGTTTAGCTACTGGGCCAGTTGAATTTTGTACGGGTGAAAGTCCAAGTCACGAACCAAATTCTCCAAGTTGTGGTCTCTGAAAGGCCGAAATGGCTTGTCAGCCATGTGAAATCGACTACTTCGGATGCTCCTGCACACTATCGGGGACGGCCGCGACATTTTTAAAAAATCTTATGTCTCGTCGATGTACGGGTACTGTTTACTGTTTACTGAACCAGTGGACTCTAATTTATCCACTATACTACAAATAATCCTCATATTAGGTCGATTATGGCGATTATGGAGATTATGGAGATCATTTGACTTTTCAATAGGACGGTGTTCCTCTGCATTATGTTTTAATTCTTCTTCTTCTTTTTATATAGACATGACCCTGTCTCTTTTTCAATGTGCCTCCAGTTAGTTGTCGTTCCATCGTTTTCGTGGTCTTGCTATTGATCGTCTTCCTATTTGGGAACCGTTTTTACCTATTACCTCTTTGTTTTCATTCGGCTTATATGATCGTTCCATTCTACTCTTCTATTTCTTACCCAGTTATTGGTGTTCTCCACCTTGCATCTACGTCGTATATCTGTATTTCTAGCTCTATTCCATAGTGTCTTGCAATCCTCAATTTTTCATCAAAGTGTTTTTATCTTCGCTGTTTCCAACATCCCTTTTTGTCCTCATTATTTGTTTGATGGATGTTATGTAAATTCTGCTTTTTATTTTTTTCCCGATTTTTTATTTCTCCACATTGTTTCATTCAGACAGCCTGCGGCTCTGTTTGCTCTATTCACTTGATCTTCCACTTCAGTTTCGAGCTTCCGTAGCTAGATAATGTGATGATGCCTAGATATTTAAACTCCATCACTTGTTTTATTATCTGACCTTCCAGTTTCAATTTACATCTTAGTAAATTTGTTGTTGTAACTATGCATTTTTTCTTTTTTGGGGAAATTAACGTAAATTTTCTGGCGGTTATATTAAATTGGTAAAGCATACGTTGTAAATCCTCTTCACTTTGAGAGAGTAGTATTGCGTCGTCTGCATAGCAGATTATTTTAAGTTGTTTTTCTCCCATTTTCTTACGTTTTCTTATTATTTTATCCATAATCAGGTCGAACAATAGAATGCACAGGAAATCTCCCTGTCTTATCCCATTGTCAGCTTTAATATGGTCGGTTAGTTCCTTTTCTACATTTACTTTTATTGTGTTGATTATTCCTGGAGGTGTCTCTCCTGCATGTAAGTGGATAAAGTATAAACATAGATATGCCGGTTTGTTGTATTATAATGATTTCTCTTGCACTTGCCTCATTATAAATATAGCGTCCGTGCATAATCTTCCCGACCTAAAACCTTGTTGTTCTTCTAGTGGCATTAGGATGCTTGATCTCTAGTGTTGAGGAATTCCATTTTATTCTATTATTTTTTGGATTAGTTTTAATGGTTGTTTGGTCACATCTGGTCCTCCGTAGTTTAGGAGTTTGTTCGGTATTCTGTTTATTGTCCTATTGACTTGAGGAGAGAGGCAGCATCGAATGTTCTAGTCGGTTACCCGATTTGTCGCTCCTAGATTTTTTTATGGGTTCATCTAAAAAGTAAAATCTGTAGAACACCATCTGCATCTTCAGAAGATTTACGTCAACGAATGCGGACGAATTACTCTGCAAATGCTTCGGAATATGAAAGAATGTTTCGAACAAAACCTTTATAATTGTATGGATACCGGGGGTCATTAGTTTTAATATTTGGTTGACTAAAAAATAAGGAAGCAGCTGAAAATATTTATTCTAAAATGTATCTTTTTTAAATAAAGTGCATAAAATTTAAAGCCTAATGTATTGGGAATTACAGGGGCTTTATAACGATCGCTTTATTTGATCTTGTTTGATCCCCAATGTCATTAAAAACCGTTGGTAATTCTTACCCTAGGTTTATGGTCAATGTAAGATAACCGAAAACACCCAAAAAATGGATCCACTTTTAATCAAAAAATATGTGACATTGGATTCAAAACTCTGCATAAGCGGATGCTGTATAAGCGTATGGCAGATGCCCCGCATTGAAATTAAATCTAAACCGTCTTTCTGTTTTAGTTCTTTACTCTGTGTTGAGTACTAGATACTAAATTCACTAAGAATTTATACCGTAATGAACGTCTTATGGAATGCATTATTATAGATTCTCTTATAAGATAAATAAGTCGACTTATTTATCGATCTGTCTGCTTTGTAAGTTGTAGAAAGCGTAGTGGTAAAAATTTGAATTTAATTTCGCCAAGTAGGAAATCTTAAGATTTCTAATGTTGATATAATACTACTACTACTTGTCGGTTTATAACGTTCTCCGCCGTTTTCCGAATTCCAATCGCCACTTAGTCTTCTAGGTCTTCTTCTATGACCGTCTCTCTCAATTCTTTATTTATTCCTTCGCTCCAACTTTTTCTCGGTCTACCTCTTTTTGTCTTTCCTTCTGGTTGCCATTTTAATTTCTTTTGGTATTCGTTTTTCATCCATTCTTTGTATGTGTCCAAACCAGAGAAGTTGTTTTGTTGTTAGGTCATCTGTGATTGTTCGTTTGATTCCCATTATTTCTCTAATGCGTTCGTTGGTAATCCTTTCTCTTCTAGATCTTCCTGCAGCTCTTCTCCAAAAATCCATTTCCGTCGCTTTCAGCGTTGCCAGTGTTCTTTTTTTCAGTGCCATACCTCACAGCTGTACAAAGTGATAATTTTTACTATAGTCTCATATATCCTCTTTTTATTTTCTTTGCTGATGGATTGGTCCCATAAAATGCTGTTTAACATTGTGATGGCTTTTCTCCTTGACGTATTTCTCTCTTTTATGGCTTTGTCTAATATTCCATCTTGTGAAATAGTGATACCTGGATACTTGTAGTCACAACAGTGGTTTATCGTGGTGTTATCGTCTAATATGAGATCTTTTTTTTTTTGTTCCAATGCACAGGTATTCAATTTTTTTTTATTTCCATCTGGACCCCATAATACTCTTCAATTAATTTTCGTGCCATATAGTTTAAATCGTCATAATCTTGAGCCATTATTACTTGATCGTCTGCAAAGTCCAGCGTATATACCATAGTGTTGGTGAACGGTATCTCCATTATCCTGCATTTTTGTTTCCATCTTTATAAAGCACTTTCAAGTTATATTTTAAATAAACGGGGGACAGACAACATCCTTGCTTTAATGTTGATATAATTAATTATATTTAACACATCACTGACATCACTTGTTATGGAAGATGTATGCATGTTTTCATGTTTATAGAATTAAATTGTAATCATTTGATATTTGTTTATACTCACACAAGTTCAATAAAATAATTTATAAAGTGTATACGGTCTCCTAACGTTGTTATTCGATTCAAAACATAGTATAGAGTTTATCGTATTCAGATTGTTAGTGTTTAATATATGCGGCGTTTGTGATGTTGGTGTAAATGACAACTTTGCAAGTTTAATGTGTATACAGTGATTTGGTTGATAAACAGTATCAAAACAAATCTGGCATATTATCTTTTGTGATAGTAATGTCAAAAAATGTTTGTTAATACATAATTACAATGTGTCAGTGGTTTTAATTTGTTTTTTATTTTAAGAATAAGTAGTATTATAAGAAAATGCAATCAATTTTACCAATGATTAAATAAGTACATGACGTTGAAGTTTTTATTTACACCAAGTTTGGTACGTCTTCTAGGTTTATTTAAATTTCCTTTGAGTAGTCGTGCCTATGAATCCATAGTGCTTACTTAAAGACTAGTTTGGGCGGTTATTTTTATGGTATGTTGAGTTTTTAGTTTGAGACGAATTTCGGCACAAAAAAACTGGTAATCACTGTGGCAGTTTTTGACCGGGTACGTTTTTGCGTCATTTATGGAGGTTTTTGAAGAGGGTTTTAAACAGGATATAGTCAATTTGGTTTCTGTATCTTTCGTCTAATGAGCGCCATGTTTAAAGTCGTCTTAGATGGTGTTTAAGGCTGTGTTCTAAATAAAGATGTAATTCTCTATGTAAAAAGTTTAAAGCCATCTTCCTCTTTAATTCTTTTCTCCAAGACCGTACTCCACAGTTCTGCCAATTTTCGTATTGAAATATCTGATTATGATTGTCCTTTCACGGACTGGTAACTTTTGTATGGTATTTTCCAGATCTCAGTAGAAACTGTCGCTTAGTGCATAATCTACTTGGCTTTGAGAATATACTTGCATGACGTTTAGATTGATTGGGTTCTATTAAAATCTAACTACAATAATTTTGTGACTAACTGCTGTGGATTTTTTGACAGCTTCTTTGTTTGCGTTATTTACAATTATCGCCACTCCGTTTCTTGATTTGCCTTTCATGGTTCAAGAAGTATATGGCATTGTTGTTGCGTGTCCTTAAATATCCTCGACCTTTCCTATATATCTGAAAACGTATAATAGGGAAGCGTATGATTTGCTTTTCTATTGCTGCCAGCTTCTCTGTCGCAAATAATCCCCTCACGTTCTAAATGCCAATCTTGGTGAAATAATTTTGTGGGAGAACAGTGATACCAAGCCAACCCCGGTGATTAGTAAAATTCTAAACCCAGAAAAAGACTTCACTGTCCCACAGTTCCTTGCGATTTTTACTTCTTCGCTTGAAGACCCTTCGATTTAGTGGACCACCCAGAGTTTCAGTAATTACGACCAACTGATAATGTTAACGAATCACTAGGTACCCTGAGAAACCCTGTATTATTGAATATAAATTTTTATATTCTAATAGGACAACCTGTAAATCCAACAACAAACTATGTCTAGAAATAAAATCCAATAAGTTATGAAAGTCGGTTTAATATAAAATAATATAACAAATTCTTGTGTAGATTAGGTAAAATGACATAATGTATTTTAATCATTAAATACCTACATAAAAAAATAAACATTTATATACCCTAAGGATTGGTACCAACCTATTTATACGATAGGACTGGACAATTCTATCCTATCCTTAAACCCTAAAGGTTTTAGTTAGGTTAATTATAGTTGAATTTTAATGTTAATACTAACTTATTTACTGAATACTATTTTTAAATGCAGTATTAGAACTTAGTAAAATCCAATCTGTATAAACGATTTATTGCAAAAATGATTGAATAAAACTACTAAAAAACTGCGGATTGGTGAGAAATTTGTTCAGTCATATTGTATATTTTTTATTTTCTTAAAGGCCTTAGCGCGTTACCGAAACCTAGGTTTTTAAAGAAAAAGAAAGCACAATAGTCTACTTATTGATGTTCTTCGGACTCTTATTAGGTGTCGAATTATTCGTTGGCCTAGATTTCAGCTATGCCCTATGCTGCATTTTATATTGGGTAAAATTTACCTTGCTTTTCCAAAACTTGTTGTAAAACCATCTACCATTTCACCTTCAGCACTTTAACTTTTTACACAGAACGTACATACTAAGTTCGTTACACTAGAACTAACATTAACGATTATTAGAAGTAATTTTTAACTGCCGGAATTGCGGCATAATCCATTTCATCAACATGACAACATTTAACTTCCCCAGTCTTCTCTCCAATGTCTTTTTGTTTTTCATTTCTTGCTATTAAGTAACCTTGGACGAACCCATCCATATTTTTGTATAGGCTGCAGAACTAGTTCTGATATTTGGGCGAGACATGTCCATCTCGCTTTAATTCGTATCATACGCAATAGATAACTATTCTTACACTTTAGAAAAAGACCCTTTGATATGACCACAGAAATAATTCCTTTATTAACATTTGAACAGCGGCGTGCTTTATTTTCTTTTTATTAATATTATATTTTATTTAAAAATTTTATCGTTACAGAACCGTAACATTTTTCCCCCGGCTTGGGAAATTCCCAAGACCCAATTTCGGAAGAAATTTTTGTTCCCCTCGGAACCTCAGGCCGTAACCTTTTCGAAGTTGATGTTACATTTTCCCTTTAAGTCTACTATTTTAGTCATATTTACCAGACTTTCCTTCTCGAAAGCCAGCATCTCCTTTTCTAAAGGTAAAATACATAATTTAGTAATGGGTCTGGTATATATACCAGTAGATGTCCTTACTTCCACATTTCGCACCTTACCGTCCGAACCCGGATGTACTTTTATTACTCTTGCCAATTTCCATTTCATTGGTGGCAAATTATCGTCTTTTAGTAAGACTAGGTCATTTAATTTCAAATTGTCCCGCTCTAAATACCACTTATTACGGGCCTGGAGTTCAGATAAATAGTCTAAACTCCAGCGTTTCCAAAAGGTTTGTTGAATTCGAGTTAACTTTTCGTATACAGACAGTCTGTTTTCATTAACATTTAAAATATCCCTTTCAGGTAAATTCACTAGACTTTCTCCTATTAGAAAATGTCCCGGGGTGAGACTACTTAAGTCATTTGCATCGTTGGAGATGGGTGTCAGAGGGCGAGAGTTCATTACGGCCTCTATTTGGGTTAGCACCGTATAGAATTGTTCGAAAGTTAATTTAGTATCACCTAACATCCTATAAATGTGATATTTGGCCCTTTTTACGCCAGCTTCATGTAAGCCACCCTGATGGGGTGCTTGAGGTGTTAAAAATTTAAATTCTATGAAATTATTTAAACAATAATTCTTTATTTCCGCCTTTACCTCCGACTTCTGGAAAAAAGTTTTTAATTCTTTATATTTGTTTCGACATCCCCAAAAACACGTACCGTTATCTGACAAAATAGATTTCGGCAACCCCCTTCTACTTACAAAACGTTTTAGTGCCATTATATATGCCTCTGTAGACAAATCGGAAACTAATTCCAAATAAACGGCTTTTGTAACCGTGCATACAAAAACTGCCATGTAACATTTAACTAATGAGGCCTTTCGCAATGTAGAAGTTTTAATCTGAAAATAACCCCCATAGTCTACCATTACATTTGTAAAGGCTCGGTTAGGCGTTACCCTATTGGCAGGTAATTCTGCCATCAACTGCTCGGCATTTCTCTGCTTATACCTAAAGCATACGTGACAAGATCTAACAATCTTTTTTATCATTTTTAAACCGTTCATAGGCCAGTACCTAGTACGGAAATTTCCTAACACTGTTTGAGCACCCGCGTGGTGCAAACGAATGTGTTCTCTTTTTAACAATAGATAAACAATTTTATAATTACTGGGTAACAAAATAGGGTGTTTTTGATCGTAATTTAAATGAGTATTACCTAAACGGCCTCCCACTCTTATAAGTTTTAAGTGTGGGTCCACAAAAGGACACAATTTCTGTATAGATTTATTTTTTACAAAATTATTTTTTGTTAACTCCTGAAATTCTAAATTTAAATTTTGTTTTTGAATATTTTTTACAATTAAAATCTCTGCTCGGTCTAATTCCTCGACAGTAATTTTACCCGTCTGGGTTTGCAATTTATTGCGTGAATTTTTTAAATTATTCACAAACCTATTTACAAAGGCTATAGTATACAAGAGTTTAGTAAACGTTGACGTTTTATTAAATAATTCGGAAAATATATCTTTTGTTTCGACATGTCTTACCACTAAGGCTACCTTTTGCTTCTTAAGCTCCGTGTCAGTGTTATAAACAACATTCAATTTAAATTGTGTATAATCAATATTTTTATTTAACAAGAATTCAGGTCCGTTCCACCATAATTTATTATCAATTAATTGAGCAATTTTAATTTTACGCGTAGGAATATCCGCGACGTTCAATTTAGTGGGTATGTGATGCAATATGATATTTTTTGATATGTTTTGGAATTTTTTTACCCTGTTTGCCACAAAAACATTCCAATTTGTCTCTGGAGACTTTACCCAATATATTGCTATCTCTGAATCGCACCATAAGTGTATCTGTTTTACTTCCAAAACGGAAGACAAGGTTTCATATACCTTTTGGGAGAGTTCTGCACTCAGTAACAGAGCAGATAACTCTAATCGTGGTATCGTGGTGACCTTCAACGGAGCAACCCTAGTTTTAGCGGTTAGCAACCGGCTAGTTACAGTATCATCTTGATACACTGCCCGCACATAAATACAACAACAGAAACAAGTGGCGCTTGCGTCACTAAATGAATGTATTTCTATGGATTTTATTACTTTATTTATTTCATAAAGACACCTAGGAATTTTTAAATTTTCTATAAGAGGCAATTCTTTTAATAATTGCTCCCATTCATGCAATATTTCAGGATCTTTCAAACTTTCATCCCAACCTAATTTAAGGCTCCATAATTTTTGTATTATTAATTTCCCCTGTACTATCACCGGAGCTAATAACCCAAATATATCGTACCATTTAGCTACAGTAGCTAAAATGCCTCTCTTGGTGAGGTTTTTCTCTGAATTTTTCAGAGAAAATGTGTACATAAATTCATCACGTGGAGCGCACCATTTGGTACCTAAAACTTTATTCACCTGTTCTATATTTTCCTCCGTATGTAAGTGATATTCTTTTATCGGAGTTGTACAAATTTCATTTATGAACTCTTGATCATTCGATCCCCATTTATGAAGGTTAAAACCGGCTTTATTTAATATTTCGTTAAGACCGGTATATATATTTTTTAAATCCTCTTTATGTTGACATCCTGTAAGGATATCGTCAACCCAAGTCTGGTTAAGCAGGCTAATCGAGGCTCCTTTATGTTTATCTTTGTTAATCTCCGCGATTTGATTTAAAACCCTAGTGGACAACCAGGGTGAACAGGTCAGACCGAAAGGAAGCCTATTCATTTGATAGTGTTCAAAATTATCTGTGGGGTTTTCTCTCCACAAAAAATTTAATAAATACAGTTGATTAGGATCGACACGGACTTGTCTAAACATTTTTTCTATATCCGCCATTAAAATATAACTAAATGTACGGAACCTTAATAGTATTTCATACAAATTGGGTTGTACTTGCATTCCTTTGTATAGGACATCATTCAAGGACAAACCAGTATTCGTTTTTGCTGAACAGTCAAAAACGACGCGCACTTTCGTAGAGGAGCTTTCTGTTTTTATTACCGCAAAATGTGGCATATAGTATTTTTGTACATTATGTACATTTTTATAGTCCTGCGAATTTTCTACCTTTTCAACATGTCCGCTGTCTATATACTCCTGTATAACTTGTTTATATTCCAGGAACGCTTCTGGAGCAGTTCTAAATTTATTTTCCAATGCACGAAACCTCTTTTCTGCCTGGTATCTTGAACTTCCTAAATCTTTTATTTGATCATTTTCTGGTAGAGTAACTTGATAGGCACCATCCTGTAGTATTATTGTATTTTTCTGAAAGTGCTCCTCCAGTACTTCATCCTGCGTCCGGTCCATCATCACTTCAGGGATGCTCTCCAATTCCCAGAACTTCTTTACATATTTTTCTAATGAAGATTCCGTATTCGAATGGAGTGAAAATGTAGAGTGAACATTATTTACACAAGCTACAAAAGAATTCGCATCCGTCAGTGCATATCGAGGAACCGAACCACACAAGATATGTCCGAATTTGGAATTTTGTAATATCGGTAAATTTTTACCAAGTCTTATAATGCCTTCTAGCAATATATCATAAGCATAATCGGCTCCGAGCAAGATATCGACCCTCCCCGGTATATTAAATTCTATATCTGCCAGGCTACAGTTTTCCGGCAATCGCAACTTATCTTTATTTATACGTAACTGTGGCAAATCGCCAGTGATTTTTGGCAAAATATGACATTTAATATTAAATTTATTTTTATTATTCAAAGTTGTCAAACGTAATTTTAACATTTTATTTGACACCGAAGCCTTTTCCGCGATGCCCCTTATCTGCAGCTTAGCATCTATAGGTTTCAAATTCAATTGTTCAGCAAATTGCTCTGTGCAGAAAGAAGTCTGGCTGCCTTGATCAAGCAGGATTCTGGCGACCTTTTTCTGACCCTTTACATTATATACGTACGCTTGGATAGTACCAAGCAACACAACTGTTGATTGATTACTAGAAGCATTATTAGAACTAACAGTTGTATTTGCGGACGTACTTGCCTCATTGTCATTGACATCCGTTTTACTGTTTGTTTTATTTTTATAGCCATTATTGGCACTATTTTTATTTTTATTATTAGTAAAATTATTTTTTGAATCTTTTTTCACGTTTATATTTGAAGAACTCTCCGTTTTAGTTCTAAAATGCATTTGACTATGATGGTCTTTTGCGCAATATTTACATTTTATATCGCTTCTACAACTATCTGTATGTCCTTTTAGACATTTAATACAAAGCTTATGCTCTTTAACATATTGATATTTTTGATCGTTAAGAAGATTATTAAATTTATAGCAGTTGGTAATTTTATGGTTATTTAATTTACAATAAGTACATTCCTCGGCTTTGCTATCGTTGGAAATATGGAAACTAGCTCTCCTCTTTATTTCTAAAGACGGTCCTGTCTTTTTGAAATGGTTCAAATTTTCTAAATGTTCACAGTGTACTTTTACACTGTCTAAAAACTCTTCAAAAGTCTGTATTTCTTCGGCATGCGACCCAAATTCGAGTGCCCTTTTTGTACCATAATCCAATCGTTGCTCAACCATATTGATCATAAGAATATCCAATATTTGTTGGGGTGTTAAATTTAAATTTTTTAGTTTGTTCCAACTATTATAAGTGTTAGTATACATTTCCCGTAGGTCATTCGTTAAATTGTTTGAATGCTGTATAGGTTTATTATTTAAAAGGGTTTTAATTATATTTTTTATTAATTGCGCTTTATTTGCATATCGTGAATCTAACACCTCCCATGCTAGCCTTAGGTTTTCACCACTTACGGGTATGTTTTCTAGTAGTTTAAAAGCCTCGCCTTTTACAGACGTTTTTAAATATAGCAGCTTTTGTACTTCCGGTATTGATTCGTTCTCCATGATGAGTGACTTGAATAATTCTTTAAATGGACCATATTCTTCATTTCCATGTGAAAACACAGGTATGTTTATTTTAGGAAGAGTGACATTCACTTTCGCTTCCATCGCCATTGGCTGCAGCATCGGTTCAGCTGCACTTGGTTGGCTGTTCAACCTCCGCATTGTCCCTTTTATTAATTTTATAGCTTCATAATAAATTTGGTCCACCATTTCATTGTCTTTATCATCTGTGAACCTTTCATCTTCTAGCAACATGAAATATGCTTCATTATATTTTTCATAATACGTCCTCAATTTTCCTAAAATCTCTTCGTAAATATCTAGATCAACCTCTACGATAGAATTTTTTACTTGATTTAGGATTTGACTAATTTTTCCTTTATAAGCTGCACGGGTGGCTTTGTGGTTAGACATTTTATTTTAATATATTAATTTAAATAGGGTATTACCAAATGGTTTTTATTTTTTAAATAAAATGTTTTATATTTGTTTCAAATTATTTTTTAAATTTTGAATATTCTTTCTTTCTAAAGTTTATTTCTAAAGAATTATTGCAAAAACTTTATCTTTCCTACAAAAGAACTTTATTTTGAATTTATCTTTTTAAACTTTATTTATTTTTGACAGTTGATTTCAACGTTTTAGGTATATAAAACGTTTTACAAACTCATGTATAATATGTATTATTTAAATACTGAAAAACTTTTAATTTTGGTTTTTTAAGGACTTGCCATCCCTTGGTCTGTTGTAAGCAAACAAAGGGTTTGATGCAGATCAAATCTGCTTTAGAAATTATTAAGTACCTTACATAACCTTATGTTTCTTTTAGACAAAAGAATTCTATAGTTTTTATTAACTAATAGAAACATAAATAAATTTGTTGTACTCTTTTTAGTACTAATATTTTTTTTTACTGTTTTTCTATTTGGAAAATTATTTCTGTTGCCATATTAGCTCTTTTACCATTTTTCTAGACTGTCTGCTGTTGGTTTCTTCGGTCGTATATTTTTTATTCTCTTTTCTTTTCGTTTTATTAATTTTTATATTAACACTAATGTGCCCAGATTAAAAGAACAACAGATCCGTGGCTCTTTGTGCCCTAAAATTGAGGATCCGCGGTCGAAGAACCATAAAAATGTGGGAGAACAGTGATACCAAGCCAACCCCGGTGATTAGTAAAATTCTAAACCCAGAAAAAGACTTCACTGTCCCACAGTTCCTTGCGATTTTTACTTCTTCGCTTGAAGACCCTTCGATTTAGTGGACCACCCAGAGTTTCAGTAATTACGACCAACTGATAATGTTAACGAATCACTAGGTACCCTGAGAAACCCTGTATTATTGAATATAAATTTTTATATTCTAATAGGACAACCTGTAAATCCAACAACAAACTATGTCTAGAAATAAAATCCAATAAGTTATGAAAGTCGGTTTAATATAAAATAATATAACAAATTCTTGTGTAGATTAGGTAAAATGACATAATGTATTTTAATCATTAAATACCTACATAAAAAAATAAACATTTATATACCCTAAGGATTGGTACCAACCTATTTATACGATAGGACTGGACAATTCTATCCTATCCTTAAACCCTAAAGGTTTTAGTTAGGTTAATTATAGTTGAATTTTAATGTTAATACTAACTTATTTACTGAATACTATTTTTAAATGCAATATTAGAACTTAGTAAAATCCAATCTGTATAAACGATTTATTGCAAAAATGATTGAATAAAACTACTAAAAAACTGCGGATTGGTGAGAAATTTGTTCAGTCATATTGTATATTTTTTATTTTCTTAAAGGCCTTAGCGCGTTACCGAAACCTAGGTTTTTAAAGAAAAAGAAAGCACAATAGTCTACTTATTGATGTTCTTCGGACTCTTATTAGGTGTCGAATTATTCGTTGGCCTAGATTTCAGCTATGCCCTATGCTGCATTTTATATTGGGTAAAATTTACCTTGCTTTTCCAAAAGTTGTTGTAAAACCATCTACCATTTCACCTTCAGCACTTTAACTTTTTACACAGAACGTACATACTAAGTTCGTTACACTAGAACTAACATTAACGATTATTAGAAGTAATTTTTAACTGCCGGAATTGCGGCATAATCCATTTCATCAACATGACAACATTTAACTTCCCCAGTCTTCTCTCCAATGTCTTTTTGTTTTTCATTTCTTGCTATTAAGTAACCTTGGACGAACCCATCCATATTTTTGTATAGGCTGCAGAACTAGTTCTGATATTTGGGCGAGACATGTCCATCTCGCTTTAATTCGTATCATACGCAATAGATAACTATTCTTACACTTTAGAAAAAGACCCTTTGATATGACCACAGAAATAATTCCTTTATTAACATTTGAACAGCGGCGTGCTTTATTTTCTTTTTATTAATATTATATTTTATTTAAAAATTTTATCGTTACAGAACCGTAACAAATTTTAAACTTGGTTCCGGATTTACTTTTTCAGTAGCCAAGTTTCAATGGGTTATCTGGTTACCTACAATCACATGACTGTTTCCCACATTTCCCACTGTCAGGCCGGATCCCGGATAGCACCAAGTACTAGTTGTATCACCCGGATTGTGCTTAAGTGTATGTTTTGACTTATGTTAGGAAAATTGTTTTGAAGTGTGAACCCAAAGTGATTCTTGTGACTTTATGTTTTTTTTTAATTGCCGTATTGCCAGATTCCAGTAAGAGCCTAAGAAGGTACCCATTGAATTCTGACTATTCTTTTTGTGAAGGTGCCAAAACTATCATGTCCGGTCAGAAACCGCGTCAGGAAGTAGTCCAGTTTTCTGAACTTACATTTCCACCACGGCCTCAGATCGGGAATAAGCTCCTTCGTCCACCTTGCGTTTCCGCTATCATTCGCCCATTGTCTCTGCCACTCTACTATCGTTCTTTCTTTCTCATTCTCATCTATATTTACATCCATCCTTCTCGTATACACCCTCGCTCGCTCTTTGCGCAACAAAACGATCGCTATCACCGCTCCAATGACATGTAGAGCCTCATTTGAAACTGTCCTATATGCGCTTGATACTCTGAGGAGCATTCGCCTTTGCCAAAGTCTCCATTAACTTAGCGTATTTCGCAGTGTTTAGTACTCTACACCACACGCGGGCAGCGTAGGTTACCACCGACTGGAAAACTCCATTTAACACCTTTCTTTTGGTGCTACCTGGGCCTCCAATGTTTGGCATCAGCCGTATCAACGCCTCCAGATTTCGTTTCGCCTTCTCTACCGCCTTTTGGATGTGTACTCCGAACCTTAGTCCTTCCGACAACCAGACTCCCAGATACGTAATCGATTTAACCGGTGCAACCTCCACACCTTCCACTATAAAGCGAAGAGAGGAGTTTTTTCGGCTCCCTTTGAGAACTAACACCTCAGTTTTCTGAGGCGCTAGCTATAGATCTTTCTCTTTGATCCACTTACTAATGCCACCCAGGGCTGTGTTAGTCGCATTAGCCATGTCCGTTTTCTGACTCGCCTTCGCAACCAGTGGGACTTAATGTTAGTAGTAAATCGCAATGAAGTCCCTCTACCGTCTGCATGGTAAAATTACGTTGTCTTACTTCAAGGTTTTACAGTTGCAATTCTTGTATAACTATTAATTTATTTGATCTTTAATTTATATACAGTCTGCTAACACTGATTTTAGTTCATTTACACTAACACTGCAAATACAATAATTTATAATGTATTTATTACTTAACTGTATATTTCGATAATGTTTGATAGGCAGGGAGCTGGAACACAGTTGTACCGCTGATACTCGGTCGGCAGAGCCCCGTCTGTTATCGAACAGGGAGTGCTGATTTAAGGTTAACAAGTTTCCACTCGTGAAGGTGAGATAGATCATCATCAGTGGCGTTACAGCTCTTTATGAGCCAAAGGCTTCTTCAGAACAATCCTCCATTCGCCCCTGTCTCTGGCAACTCTTCTCCATGCTCTAATTCCGATAGACTTCAAATCATTTTCTAGGTTGTCTTGGTACCTAAGTCTCGGTCTTCCTCTTCTCCGTTGTCCGATCGGCCCTCTTCGGTTAAAAACTCTTCTGACTATGGCATCTTCCTTTCGTCTGATTACATGACCTATCCATCTGAGGCGTGCTACCTTAATGAATTTTACAACGTCAGGTTCTCCAAATCTTCTATACAACTCAAAATTGTAACACCTGCGCCACAAACCTTGTTCTGTTATGCCTCCATATATTCGTCTTAGTATTTTTCGCTCAAAACGTTTGAGCAACTCTTGGTCATTCTGTGTTAGTGTCCAAGTTTCTGAACCATATGTTAGCACCGGTCTTATTAGTGTTTTGTATACAGTCAGTTTAATTTTTCTAGGCATTTTTGAGGCCATCTTTCTTCTTAAGCCATAGTAACACTTATTGGCGAGCACTATTCTTCTTTTGATTTCTTCACTGACGTTGTTATCTTTGGTTAGCAGCGACCCTAAGTATATGAAGGTGTCAACACCTTCCAGTTCTAGGTCATCAATTATTATTCGTGTAGGTGTAGGTGTCGGGTTGCTTGACCTAGTGCAACACATATATTTGCTCTTTTGAACATTTATATTTAGTCCCATTCTGTGTGCAGATGCTCTGACCGAAATGCTTCAGTCAGAGATTCTGTGGACCTACCTATGATGTCTATGTCATCTGCGTATCCGACAATTTGTACTGATTTGTTAAAGATAGTACCATTTGTATTAATCTGCGACTCTCGAATTATTTTTTCTAATGCCAGGTTAAATAGGAGACACGATAGTCCATTTTTGCAATGGAAGGGTCTTGAAAGATCGTTTTGGATTTTTACCATGCTCTCTGCACCTGAGTGTAAGTTCAGTTAACCGGACAAGATCAAACGGAATGCGAAATTCTACCATGAGAATAGATAGATAGATAGTTTATTTAACTATAAGTTACAACAAAGTATTATAATTTGTACAAAATTATTGTACATTAATGTGCAATTTTATGTTTATGACATTCTTTGATTGTTGGATATGCCAAAATTAACGAGATGCCCCTGAAGATGCTCTAGGAAGCGAAAGTACTTGGGCAAGATTTAATTATTAAACTGTGCTTGATATCTGCCTTTTATTTGATCAAAGTTCATTTATTCCAGCATTCAATCTTATATAAATGTGTCTCTTATTTCTTGTGTTGTGTAAAAGAATATCACTTTTACATAAAAAAGTTCTTTGATTCTTATGAATTAGTATCAATAATTCCAAAATGTAAATTGCATACACTGTTAATATAGTTAAATCCCCAAATAGGCTTTTACAAGACCAACCATACGGAACACCTGCAATACATCTCACAATACGCTTTTGGGCCTTAAAAATGTCCTTAATACTAGGAGAGCCACCCCAGACAGTTAAGTATACCGTATATCATTGTGGACTATATATATATATATATATATATATATATATATATATATATATATATATATATATATATATATATATATATATATATATATATATATATATTCAGGGATTCTACAGTATTCACTGCCTTCCCTCGCTCAGACGTTTCCATCTCTCTCTGTTGTTCCATTCTCCATCGTTTACGCCTCTCTTACTCATGGCGTCGTCTACTTCGTTCCTCCAGGATTTTCGGGGTCGTCCTCTTTTCCTCCTTCCTATGGGGCTCCATTTGGTTATTCTCTTTATCCATCTGCTGTCGCTAGTTCTTCTTACATGTCCATACCACTTTAGTCTTTTTTGTTCTATATATGTTAGTATGTCTGTTTCTATTAATTCTCCTATCCATTCTTGTTACTCTGCAGCATCTTCGCAGGCATTCCATTGTGGACTGTACTTCAGCAAAATAAAAAAGACGAAGATGGTGCAGACTAAGTATTCTACCCAAATTTCGCAATTGATAACATTTAGAATTGAGTTTTTTACATACATTCCAACAATGAATCTTAAAAGATAAATAAGAGTCGAAAGTCACTCCTAAAAACTTCACATCACTACAACTCAAAATACCCTCACCATTGATGGCAATACTTAGATCAGGTTTAGTATACCTTGCACGGGATGCAAATGATACAAAATTAGTTTTGTGAACAATGAATTGGAGCGACTGATTACTGGACTAATCAGAGAAGGTCTTCAGTGAGTTTGTTATTTTATCTTAGAAAAAATTTATGTCTTTATCGCGGTATAGCATTGTTGGGTCATCCGCATAAACTGATACAAATGCACCAGACATTATATATAATATAAATAATATTATGGATGGACTTTTGTGTAGAAGAGGCTGGTTGAGGCGCATTCTACCCCATTAACTTAACTCATAAAAATATAGACTAAAAATAACCAAACTTATCATTGACGGTCAAGTGATTTCATGACGTTTTTAAATTTCGATTTCTGTAGATTGCTTTATATTTCTATCTACTGTTATAGCATGTTAAATACGTATACAATAAATTTATGGTCATTAGAATCTATCACTATAAATAAATTATCTTATCTAATCATTTTTAATGAAAATATTAATAAATCTACAATAATTGAGCCTATGCCGTCTGTTGGCGTGTTAAAATTATGCTTCCCGATAAAAGTTAATGTCATTTAGTTCTCTTGAATAAGACTTCTTTTGCATTTTAAGAATTCGTAAAATATTCATCAGGTGCATGCGAAACATTCTGTATAAGAAAAGCGAAGGTATAAATTTTTCCGCTCAACATTTGTAAAGCGTCGAACACGACATAAAACACATTACATAAATCAGAATACATGAATAACCAATAGGGGTCCTTATTTTTTATGAGCAAAAATGCCATTTATCGAAGGTGCTCCATAAACAAGTTACGAAAAATCTATCCGCTTCAAGAAGTGAATTAAAATTGAACAGGTTGGAATTTATTTCACTCCACGGTCAAGGGAACTTTCCGGGAGAAATATTTTAACCGTCAGGAGACAAACGTGAGACATTTTAAAGCTAGTTTTGTGTGTACCAAATGTGTACGGTCAAAGGCGTAGCAATACCATTTTAATTTTTGTGTTCTTAAGGTATCTATATATTAAAACATACGGATATCTAGGATTTATTGGGGGTATTTTCCTAAAGGAAAAAGAGTAATAAGTAACTCGAAAATAGTAAATATAGGCAGATTAAAATATCTCAGAACAGAATGACGGTATAGAATGACGGTATTAGATTTTTGTTTTGATACAGTGCAGCAACAACCGCTGATACGTATTTCGACCTTCTTAGGTCTCTTCAGAACGGTATAGTCACTGCTCTAAGATTTGAATTCGGTTTCGCTAAGTAGAAATCGTTTGATTTCTCTTTTTGTTTTATTAAAATATCTATTGAATAGGAACAAAAAAAGGAACGAACTGTTGCAACTTTTTTTACTACTCATGTGATGTATATTGTTCTATGTGGCCAACCTTTTTTGACAGTATGCCACTATATGCTTATGAAAAGTTATTCGTGTCACCAGTAATTTTCTAACAAAAACTTCAGTATGTGTAATTTAGGAGAAATAACGCAAAACTATGT
The DNA here is from genome assembly GCF_040954645.1 of Diabrotica undecimpunctata. Classification (NCBI taxonomy): domain Eukaryota; kingdom Metazoa; phylum Arthropoda; class Insecta; order Coleoptera; family Chrysomelidae; genus Diabrotica; species Diabrotica undecimpunctata. The sequence goes on along the minus strand of NC_092811.1, from coordinate 110,274,330 downwards.
ACTATCCGTTTTTAGTTAAAACCCATCTTTGGTTCAATAAAAATTTGTTGGCAAATGTATCTACACACATACAATATAGTTGCCATCAAAATTAAGGAACATATCCCGTTGTTTCATTAACCGATGGATACCCTGTTTAAAGAATTCTTGTTACTGTTGCTCGAAGAAATATGTTTCTTTATATTTTAATGTCTTCATCCGACTGTACACGATTACCTTCTTATACCTTTTCATTGCGTTAGGCTCTCTTGGCCATCGTCTAACTTGTTGAACTGTTTGTTCGGGCTGTTAGGCCGTTGTCTTCTGAGATTAGTTCTCGACGTTTCGCCAACACTAGGGGTTGGCATCTTGCAGTTGGTTGCAGCTGCTGTTAAAGCCAAGAATATGCAACAGCGAAGCAGTCCCACCACGCTTGTATGGCTTACCGAAAATACACAAAGACGATGTACCCCTGCGCCCTATTGTAAGCCCCATAGGATCTCCATCTTACAGCTTTGCTAAACATCTGGCCGATATTTTACAACCACATATAGGAAAAAACGATGCCTTTGTAAAAGACTCCGCCCATTTCATCAAGAAGATCAAAGGAATCACTTTACAAGAATCTGATATTCTTGTTAGCTTTGATGTTTCCCTATTTACAAGAGTTTCCCTAGAAGACGTTCTGAATTTAATTGAGGGACTAGTTTCCAAGGATATGGTGGAATTATACCGTATTTGCCTCACTACCACCTACTTTTCATGGGATGACCAGATTTATGAACAGATAGATGGAGTAGCATAACCTTTTCATGGAGCATCTAGAGAAGTGGGTGATGGACTCAGCATACAAGCCAAGGGTGTGGTTTAGATACGTCGATGACACTTTGTGATTTGGAGTCACGGAATAGAAAACGATTTCCTGTCTTATATAAACACACCACATCCAAATACTTAATTTACGATGGAAACAGAGAAACACCAACAACTAGCGTTCCTAGATGTATTAGTAAATCGAAAGGAAGGTTATTTAGGACACAAAGTGTATCGAAAACCTACACACACGGACAGATACCTAAACAGGAACTCAAATCATCATCCAGGCCAAAAACAAGGTATCATCAAAACTCTGGCGGAGAGGGCGAAGAAAATTTGTGAACCACAGCATCTGCAAAGTGAACTTCTTCATATTGAAAAAGCGCTCACCTCTAATGGTTATACCAGAAGAGAAATACATAAAGCGATGAACAACGTCTCTAGAAGAAAGAATGTATAGGCAAAGCGTTCTTGCCCTATATATCGGGGGTAATGGACAGAATTGGGCAAATACCTAAAAAAGCCAGTGTAAAGACCATTTTTAAGCCTAAAAAGAAAATCAAGGACTGTTTAAGATCGGTGAAGGACAAACGCGACCCATTAGCAACGGCCGGAGTATACCGAATACCATGCACATGTGCAATGGTATATGTGGAAGCCACGAAAAGACACACAAACACAAGGATAAACGAACATAAAAGCCATTGTCGTTTAGGACATATCGACAAAGCTGCCGTTGCCGAACACGCTTTGGAAAGTGGAGAACATCGGATACTGTTTGAAGAAACGCAGATGCTGGATAAAACATCGCAGTACTACCCACGGTTGTATCGGGAAGCGATGGAGATATATAAGCACCCAGATAATTTTAATCGGATAGAAGAAGGGCTAAAAATCAACAAAACATGGTTACCAATATTAAAATCCACAAAAACCCTTCCCGGAAAACACGAAAAAAAGAAAAGCTACTATAAACGACGACACGCCCCCAAAAATGTAAAAATCTCAAGGTGATAAGTCTGGACTACAGAGTGGATACTCTAATGTCCTTTATTGCTTTCGTTGTAGATGTTCTTTCACTAATGGGGCAACATAAATCAGAGAATTGTCTTGCAGAAGACTGACACCACGTGAGAGATTCTCTGGGCGTTTTCGCCTTTATTGCTTGATGGAACTTGTTCAGAGTTTCATTATACACGATTGACTTGATATGCACTCTAGGTTCTTTAAACTCCACGAGCAATGGTCCTTCGTGGTCGAAAAAAAATGTTAACATGAATTTGTCTGCACAAAATTGAACTTTAAACGTCTTTGGTGACGGAGAATTTACGTATCTCCATTGCATTGATGACGGCGTACTAGATGGTTTGTAATGACACCAAGATTCGTCGCTAGCAAATATTGACAAAAGAAAATCATTACCGTTTTGTCTATATTTCTTGAGATGTTACCAATTTTTGGTCCTACACTAAAAGCGAGGAATCCATTGTGCACAAACTTTGCTGTGACCCAGTTTATGTACCATACCATGGAAAGATTTTATTCTTCTTCTTCAGTGCCTTATTTGGTCCGGATGTTGTCGATCATCAAGTCTATCGTGTTTTTGTTGACTGCTCTGTGAAACTGCGCGGAGGTCACCCCAAACCATTGTCGGTGGTTTTTCAACCATGAGATACGACGGCGTCCCGGCCCTCTCCTGCCAAATACTTAACCCTGCATAACGTTGAGTTGAAGAATTCGATATTTTTCTTCATTACGCATCACGTGGACGCGGCACTCAAGCTTACCTTGTTTCACTAAATTAAGCGCTTCTTTTTTTTTCGTGCGCTGTAGGACCTCGACGTTGGTGACATGATCCATATACGATATTTTTGGTATCCTCCTGTAGATCCACATCTCGAAGGCTTTAATTCGCTTTTCTGTGGCTTGCGTAAGTGTCCAGGCTTCAACTCCATATAGTAACACTGGAAGAATGTAGCACCTCACTATCCGCATCTTGGTTCCCAAACTGAGATCACTGCAGCACAGCAAGAATCTCAACTTGATAAATGTAGACGGTGCCATTTCAATTCTGGATATAATCTCTTGAGCGTAGTCCCATTGTGAGTTGAGGATAGTTCCGAGATAAGTGAATCTGTCGACTCTCTGGATCTCTTCCACTATTAGTGCCTGGGTTTTAAATTTGCACGGCTGACAACCATGAATTTAGTTTTCTTAATATTAAGGTCTAGTCCATATGTTACGCTCACAGTTCTCACTCGATCTAGTAAGGTTTGTAGATCATTTAGGCTGGTTGTTAGTAACACAGTGTCATCTGTATAGCGGATATTATTGATGTATTCACCGTTCACTCGGATTCCCATCTCCAGATTTGTGAGGGCTTCAGTAAAAATTTCCTCAGAGTATATATGGAAAAGAGTCGGCGAGAGCACACAGCCTTGCCTTACTCCTTGCATGATCTTCACTTGGTCGGTCAGCTGGTCTTCGACCTTGACTTGAGCACGCTGGTTCCAGTATAAATTGCTGATTATCCAGATGTCCTTCTCATCCATTCCTACTCTTTGTAGGGCGGCGACCATCTTCTGGTGCTGGCAACGGTCAAATGCCTTGGCGTAGTCAATAAAACAAATATAGACATCACGACTGACATCGCGACATTTCTGAAGTAGGACTTATAAGGTGAAAAGTGCTTCACGTGCACCCATGGAGTTGCGGAATCCAAACTGCATTTCACCTAAAAATTTAATGACTGCCCGCTGATTATATTTGGATTTATTGTTAACAACTAACGCCATTTTTAAGCAACAACACTTAAAATTGCAGTCAAATACAAATTATAGGAACTGATTAGTGTGATCAAGTTATTTTACATAAACCACACATTATATTTCTTAAGTAGTCTATTTTTACTTGTAGGAAAAGCCGATGTTACTAAGAGATAAAGGCAAAGATCCATTATTGTGGATGCGGCTTTTTTTTCTAGTCCAGTGAATATTATCCTTTTTTAAGAGTACGAAATATCATTTCAGGTTACTTTTGGCTAAATTTTTTTTTTGTCAATAGATTATCAGACTATAAATATTATGTGATCAGTGACTGACGGATTGATTCGTAAGCCAAATTCTTTTCTACTCACATATTGTCACGGATTTAAAACTCATGGATCTAAAATCCAGTTTGGGTCAGTCGGCTAGAAGGTTTTTTTAGGACTACTGCGTTTCTTTTGTCGAGGTTAGTCTCGAATCTCATTATATGTTTTTAAAATTCGAGACTAAGCTCGATAAAAACACTTAAATTTCATCCTCACCTGCTCATGTGATGATCTTGATTCTGATCAAGGTGCATCCTGCTAGATCACAAATAAGGCTCTGACGTCCGAATGATTGCCGGTATAAACAATCCCCCACTTACTGGTCAACCACTTCGGGCAGATGAGTTGGTAGGTGACAGGGCACTCTTTTGTCCTGGGGTTGAGAAATTGGTGCCGAGGGCGGATAAATTAATAAATGGTCAACGGCATAAAAATGTAGAAGACAAAGGGGAACCACTGCATTAATGACTCACAGAGTACCCTAAGAAAATCACCATAGAATTGACACATCAATTGCAATTCGTTACTAATCATGGAGAGCGGAGGCCAAGATTCGGCAAGAGAGTGGAAACATATTTACGATTACACCATAAGGTATGGTAAATGTCCGACATTAAAATAAACTCAAAAAAAAAACAAATTTTTTGTCTTTATTCATAGCCTTATCTAGAGCTTAATGAAGTCCAAGTTAAAAAGTTCATAAAATTACATATTTTTGACTACAACAGACCAACTAGATCGAGACATAGAGATAAAATGAAGAATAACAATGACTAAAACTTCTTTTATAAAAACGAAGACATTTCTTTGCAATAATCATCTTAGTTTAGAACTAAGACAAAGAATGGTTAAGTGCTATATTTGATCTGTATTGCTATTTGAATGGAGCAGAAGTGTGGATGCTAGTATCAAGTATCAATAGAATTGAAGCAGTGGAAATGTGGAATTATAAACGGATGCTGAAGATACCTTAAACAGCAAAAAAACTTAACGAGGAAGTACTAAGGAGGTCCAGCAAAGGTAGAGATTTACTTAACAGGTTGACTGCCGATCTATATTTTAAGATCACGGCTGACGCCAAACATTTTATTTGCTATATTTACAATTTGTTTTGCAAAATGTAAAATAAAAAGTATGTCATAAAAGATTTAAGAGTTGATTTTTTGTACAAAACGTAAAAAAAACTCACTTCGATCGGAGTGGTCGGCGTCGCGTATGAAAATCTTTATTAGGTGTCGAATACTACGATCTGAGTGTACATGTATATTGTATTAACAACTTAACAAAAGACCTGTTGCATTTCAACAAAATGAGAAGAGTTCTATGTACCAGGGATTTAAAACTGGAACTAAGAGTTAGGTTGGCGAGGTGCTATGTTTTTTCGACCTTATTTTATGGAATGGAATCTTGGACCTTGAATGCTACATTAATGAAAAAACTGGAATCATTTGAGCTGTGGGTGTACAGAAGAATTCTTAAAATATCATGGACAGAACACGTCACAAACAAAGAGGTTCTGAGAAGGATGAACAAAGAAATGGAAATTTTAAATTCAATAAAAACAAAAAAATTGGAATATCTCGGACATATTACACGTGGAGAGAAATACACCTTGCTCCAACTGATCATGCAGGGAAAGATCCAAGGAAAGAGAAGCATAGGGAGGCGTAGAATGTCATGGCTGCGCAACCTGAGAGAGTGGTACGGATGTACATCAAATGAACTTTTCAGAGCAGCCGTCTCAAAAGTTCGAATAGCTATGATGATTGCCGACCTCCGCCGCGGAGATGGCACTTGAAGAAGAAGATTTCAAAAACAAATTTAATATAACTTTTTATACAGCTCTGTGATATTCATAAAAACATTGGAGACATAAACCAGGTTCTCCAAGACATATTTTACATTCATGGAATGTTTGCTTCCGGATTTTCCTCAATCTGCATGCTTTGCATTTTTTCTTTTCACCCTTTTAGATTCTTTAGTTCCCTTTGTCTCTTTTGTCGTTTATTCTATTTTGTTAATAGTTTGAGCAATATTCGATGTATGAGTAGAATCTGTAGGTAAATGTACAATATCGCGCCCGGTTAGAAAACTCCTAATTATGTGTAACCGAAAATCGTGCAAACGTAAATTAACAGACTGAGAATACTTATTGAATAAGAAATGTTCATTTATAAGGCTCATTTGCAGCACATTACAAATATTTTTTTGTACCAACGGATGGTTTTACGATCACATGGATAAGAAGCCATTCCTGTCCTCGTTTGTTTCTAAAAACACCCATTCCACTGCCAAACTCTGTACTAATGTATGGCACATTACGTTTGTCACGCCATTTTTCAACATGTACTCCATCAGAAAATGCAGATATATTCTCTCCCCGTTTTATGTTTGCTGTCATAACCTCTTTTGGATTGTCTTTTCTATCTATTCTTAGAGTTCCAGTACAGTATGTATTTTTCTGTAGTAACTTAGACGCCAACTCAACACTATTACAAAAATTATCTAGATATACGGCATGTCCCTTACCAAGTTTCTCTTCAAGTAAATGTAATACTATTTTTTCCGTGTGTACGATTCCACTATATACATCTGAAGATCCCTTGTAAATTCGAAATTTCAAAATTAGGCCATTAATTTGGTTCTGTAAGCATGTATAATTTAATGCCATACTTATGGCGCTTGTTTTGAATATACTGCTTGAATTGTAGACGGCCCCTCCACAGCACCATAGCTTCATTCAACGATAGCTCTCTTCCAGGGTAATAAATCTCATTCATTTTTTTATTGAAAAAATCTACTACAGATCTTATCTTTCCAAGACGATCAGTTGCAGGTGTTTCTGGAGTCGTAAAATCAAACACCTCAATATTAGAAGGAATCTTTTCGTGTCATATATTTTCTAAAAACTGGTATGTCAAATAAAAAGTCAGTTTTCCAGTAGTCGTTTAGACGACTGAAATGAATTGTTCCTGTGTGGAGCAACAGATCCAAAAATGTTTTTAATTCGTCCACAGTTAACTGTTTCCAAGCTAGAATTCGAGATTTGGCAGATGTTTCTGGACGTAAAAATACATCAACTGCATAAGAATTTGTATTATCTACCACAGCTTGCAGGAATGTGTCGTCAAAGATCATTTGAAAAAAATCGGGTGATGTACCATCTCCTGATACTGGTACTAGTAAATTTTGAGTTTCCTTAAACACAAATTGCTTTAGCTTACCCGTATTACTCCATTGTTTAATATTAGAACTTGGTACTTCTTGATTAGTAATATTATTAGAAATATTGCTATTTTCCTCGTCAGTCTCGGAGCTTGAACTCATCTATATTCGGATTAAATTCATCACTACTGTCGTCATTTTCCAAATACCATAATAATTCTTCTTCACCTAACTTTTTTTTGTTAATGTTTCTATTGTAAAAATTAAGTCTTTTATTATTTACACCAGAAGGTCCAGCTTTACTGTTTATTTTTAACCTCAAATTATCACCGAACCACAAACGAAACTGCGAAACCAACGTGTAAAAACAAAGTCTTATCTCGGATGCCTGAGACTGGAATGCAGCTGTAAACCAACACCAATGAAATAATAAAGTGTACTGTCAAGTGATACCATAACCATTCGCTCCTATCGGAGTGGCCGGCGTCATCGAAGCTCTGCAATCAACCTGTTAAGACTATATAACACCGGAAAATGTCTTACCTGGAATATATATAGTGAGGAGAAATCAATACAGAATACTACAACTGATCCTTAAAGGCCAAATCGAGGGCTGTAGATGTGTAGGAAGACAATAGGTTTTTCTTGTTTAAAAAACATTCATGAATGGATATCAAATGCAGGACAATAAGTATTCCATGTGACAGACGATCGAGAAGCCTTTCAATGGTGATCGCCAACGTCAGATACTTCTGATATGGCATGTAAATAAGAACAATCACCACCTGCTAAATTTATTACGTATCATATTTAAAAAATAAATATATTGGACTCTTAAGTAATATAAATGAAGAAATGGTCACGATCCAGCAATAATACGAATCCGTAGATTTGGCAGTAAACTCCACTTAATGAAATTTATTAGTTTCTACTACTCTTTTTCTAATACTAGTTTAAACTTTATCTTACGCATTTTTCACAATTTTGATGTGAAAACTGTCATATCTCTGTCTTTGTGTGTTGGCTATTAAATATTAGCTCTGCATCTAAAATTAAGCATTTTATATATTATATTAGGCTATTTTCATTAGATACTATGCATGTAAAATATTATATTTTACTAGAAACGTGTAATCGCGATTTGATTAAAACTCTCTAGACATTTATAGCCTCCGTCTCTGCGACTAGCCAACTTTGCAAGCCGGTTTCCGAAAATTTGTGATACCCAAAACGTGAATATTTATTCATGGTTTGCGTCCAGCACCCGTGAAGATTGCATTTATACACGACGACGGTGTTTCGCAGCCTGTAACCGACGAACGGGCCGTTTGCCCAACTCCGGAAGATCCCCGGAGTCGTTCGCATTCTACGTAATGTACAAGCCTCTGGGGAAATATGGCCGATCTGTCAAATGTTCTATCACCACCGTATAACACACGCTTGCATTTCAAAGTACTCGCCATTAGATCCATATCTAATAATCTCTTTAACTAGTGGTCGGTCAGTGACAGGGTTGGGAATAATAAGGATTTATGGAGAAAGTTTGGATGTTCTAGTAGAAAATTAGAATATATACCTTAGTTCTAATTACGTTGAACATTTTCGTGTTCATATTTTCTCTTTTGTTGACACTTTATGCATTATATATAGAGCAAAACCAAAATAGTGAGAGTCATCGAAGTTTTTGAAGAATTATAGATTAAAAATATATTTACGTAGGAGTTTTATAATTTGAAAAGTTTGCAGCAACCTTTTCCTTGCACGTATCAGCAAAATGTTTTCTAGTGGTTTTAAAGCTGTTCCTCAGCCATTTCCTGATTGTCGTTAATTAAATTTTATTAATAAATTTATTGGTAATATGCTCATTTGTTTTCTTTTTGGGTTTTTTATTTAAATGGCTTGAATAAATATATTCTGTCTATGCATTTTTTAAAGCTAGCTTTATAGATGTTTGGATCCAGTTTATTCTTAATCTTTTCAGATCATCTGCCCAGCATTTAGGTGATTTTTTACCTCTTTATCAGTTCTCGGTCACGATTCTTATATTTTTTTATTCTAACTGCGTCATACATTCTTGCCACATACCAGTCCATTTCAGTTTATCAATTCGTTCGATGGTACTGAAATTATGCCAGTTCCCATTCGTTCCATTTAGAGAAATAAATGCTGCTCCTTAAATTTGTCTCTTTGTTTTTCTGGGTCTTAACACGATGCATCATTTGAATGGATCCTTTTTTGTCCCAAATGCAAGTAACTTAAAGAGCAAAAAAGTTAAGTGCAAATTTTTACCACATACGTGGCATATGTGGTGCCATCTATCAGTTACATCAAAGTGTGCATCAAATTATAATTTCTCATATCTAAAAGTACCCAGTTGTAAATTTTTATACATAAATGTTTACAAACATAAAAGTTACAGCGAAAAATAAAATTTTAAATTTGCACTTTATAACACCCTGTATCTTTCTTAATATCAACCTTTTATTAAAGCAATTTGGCTTAAATCGTAATATTTTTAAGTGTACAATCTACTGTTTCTTTTTGTACAATTACTTAAGGGCCACCCTGTATAAAACATAAAAATCTAACAAAACATGTGTTTAATAATCTGTGTTTTCTTTAGCAAGCGTTAATGCAGTTCGACAGCTCCTTAGCGGGCTTAAAATTAAATTATCACTTTTGTTTTGAGACAATAGAATCCATTTCTGTTTAAGAAGATTTTGAAGACCTGGTATAGTATAAAAATTGTGCAGATGAGGTGCAATCTGTCTCTAAAGCATATCCCATATATGCTCGGTGGGATTAAGATCTGGCGATTGTCCTGCCCCAGGTAAAAGTGTAATATCCTCATTATGAAACCAATCTATTACTGTTACCGCAGGATGTGATCTTGCATTATCCTGCAAGCAACGCAAATAAGGAGCTGCAGCAGTAGCAAATGGAAGGACAACAGGCTCTAAGATACGATCAGTATATTGAGATTGATTCAAAGTGCCTTCTACAAAAACGGGAACAGTTTAATGATGCAAAATTACTCCAGCCCACATCATAACCTGTAGAACACTATATTGACGAACACCCTGTACATGCCTGAGTCTCTCTTTTCAACCAGGTGTTCTCCAAACTCTCTCCCTTCTTTAATCAGGGTAGAGACAAAATCTAACTCCATTCTTATAAGCCCCACTGCACATGTTCTTGGGCTCACCTTAATGTAAGTCTACGATTTCCATGACGTAACATGGAAACCGTGTGAAACGCCCTCTAAAAAACCCTCGAGCACTCTCTTTTTAGTGCATGGGAACTAAAAAATAAATTTTTTTGTTTAATTTAAACATAACATAATATTTAAATATCACGTTCAATGTTAATAGTTCATGTTCGTATCTAATAAAGGAGCGGATAATTTTTTTTTAAATATGCATTTTTTAGCTTTCTAAACTGTACTAGTAGTAGAATTATCAGAAAAACTTAAAGGACAAAAAATAAATTCAACATTTAAAACAACACGTTGAGATATATTTTATCTTTATTTAAAGAATTTCTCTCTAGTCGCCCTTATCCATCTTCCTCCGCCAAGCACGTATTCACATATTTTTCATGTCTTCATCGATATTATCACGGAACCTTCTTCTGGGTCTTCCTCTTCTTCTCTGACCAATGGGCCTATCAAGAACAAGAAATAACACAGTATTAATTTTATAAAATACATTGTGTTACAAATACATTTTCACCTAAATAAATTTAGATGAAATTTAAAGATTTAAAGATCGACCCAATTGAATCACAAATTTCTAACTTAAAATAAATTTTCCAAACTTCTTCATAAATGCATGTTATGTTGCAATGTTATTAACCTTCCTGCGGTCACGCGTATTTTCTACAATTAGTTATTTTAAGATGTAGGTAATTAAATATTCGGTTGAAGTCAAAGTTTTGAAGGTCAAAATCGGAAAACCACTTGTCAGTGGTTAGTGTTCTTCCCGTATTAAACATAGGTGTTGTCAACCCTTTTACCACGTCTCGTGGTTTGTTACTTATGGAGAATGGACCATCTGGTTGAGTCCCTGCATAAATTGGCATATAAGTGTAAAAGATGCGAGCGTCAACCATGGCATAAATTTTGATCCCATATTTATTGGGTTTTTTGGGGATGTATTGAATAAAGAAGCATCTTCCACGAAATGCCTCTAGTTTCTCGTCAATTGTAACATTTTTCCCAAGCGACTATCATTTTTGGCAATTAGACACAAATTCCTTGAAAATATTCCTTATTCGGGCCAAGAGATCCATTCTTTTACGTTCTACTCTCGTAGCTATGTCATAAAAACGTAATGCTCTCATTAAAAATTGAAATCTTCTCCAACTGATCACTGTTTTAAAATCATCCATTCTCCATAGTTCTTCAAGGTTAACTCGACTACCATGGTAAATGCCCGCCAAATAAAGCAAGCCCAAAAGGGCTGTTATTTCTAGTTTGTCTGTATCCCTATCATCTCTTTGACAACAATATAATTAGATCTTACAGAACTTATGTACTTATTTGTGAAGTTCACGATGCTCTCAATGATAGGATCAGTTATGAGGCACTTCGAAATATCAACGATGTCTGTGAGATTCTTAGCTTGTACAATGACCCCAGGGAGACGGAGTAATATATTGCTAGGTGGGCGCCTACTTGTTTTGTTTGGATTTTTTGCCAAATCCATAAGTCGAAAACTTCTTCATTTTTCTTTAGATGAGCTATATAAGCCTCGTTGGAACTGTCAGTTTCGTCTTCGGCATTACTTCCATCACTCAATTCGGACTCATGTTCTTTTTCGTCTGTATCGCTATCATCCATACGTATATCGTCACCGGACTCAGCAAATATCAAATATAAAATAAACAAAATAGAACTAATTGCCACAAATTGTCGCGTGTATATGAGAGATACAGACCTCTTATATCAACGTAGAAAATTTTCATCACAAAAAATGCATGAAATAGTAATATGTTATCAATATGACAATAAGAATAATGTAACTATAACAAAAAAATAAAACGGGTGTGGCAGTCCAGTGGGACTGCCGGTAGAAGTTATACTTCTATACACGCGTTCGCCGTTAAAATCTTATATAGGAGTCAATCTGCACAATCATTACATATGTAATGCTATAGGTAAGAGAGAGCAAAAAGTGAAAAAGAATTAGTTATATAGGTATATGGTGCATCGTTTGCTGTATATAAACATTTGACCTGTAATATGAGTATAGAAAATGAAGGATTGTATCAATATTTTAATTGTATAAAAGGAGTTGAATGCAAAAAAAAATTTACAAATACTCTGCAGTAAAATCCATTGTTTATTTTGTTAATAATATAAAAATTACAATACAATACAATAGATACACCGCAACATAATTCAATATAACAATACAATATAAATTAAAATGTAATATTCATAAGTATTTAAAACTGCCAATATACATAACTTACTTTACGAAGATAAAAATAAAAAACCAACAACTCGGATTATGTTGTAAATTTTCATTTTATTTTAAAAGTTATGTTTTTTACGTATATTACATATATTTAATAAGATTAGCGTGAGGTTTTTAAATATTTCAAAAATAAAAAATGAAATTCATAATTGGGATTCGAACTCACAACCACCAGCGTATAAACCAAACACGTAAACGATTTGCCAATTAGACATGACACTAACGGATTTTCAAATTGACAGTTCTCGGTAAAACAGTGATTATTTTGAAATACAAAAGCCTAAAATAATTATAAACGTTTATTTTTAAATAATACAAAACATATCACATAAATAATAATATTAATACCTATTATATTATATATAATATTATATATATATATATATATATATATATATATATATATATATATATATATATATATATATATATAATATTAAATACAAAAGGAACATTTTTATTCTCGAGAGAGGAAGAGAGGGAAAATATATCTTCTGTCTCTCTCTTACTCATTATCTTACATATGTAATGGTTTCACAGATTCACTCTCATGCAAATTTCCAACGCCGACCGTGCGTACGGAAGTATAACTTCAAAAACAGATGTTATAAAAACTTACCTAAAAAGTCGCGCGTATATCTGAAATACAAATGCAAAATTCTCAGCAACCTACTATCCCTTGACAGGTTATTTGTGCACTGGAAGGTTGCTTTATGGGTTGCTTTAGTAATGGAGTAGGAATAGCGAAAAGCACCCGATCGCAGCGCAGCGTAGGTAATAGATATTATACTAAATCTATTACCCGTGTATCTACCACATACGCGCGACCGCTGGAAGGTTAAGCAGCATCGCGTTGTGCGTATCTCAGAAAATCATTTTGAAATTACAGTTAAAACACGTAGAGAATAAACAATACTATCAGCTATAATATCACAGGTAACTGTAAAACTGCGTCGAGAAAATACACTTAGCAAAATTGCTGGTAGTCACTTCTATAATATATTTTGAATGCTGCTCAATCTCGTATACAGAAATAATTTAATTAATTTGTTTTTTCTTTTTTCAGGTAAGTCCAATAATGATCATAAGATATTTTTACTTTTGGTAAGTCACTTATTTTATATTGTAAGTTTTTTTGTATTGTAGGTATAACTAGCATATCATTGACATAAAAATCCTCTTTAATTATTATTGCAATATTTGCGAGAAATACTAGCTAAATCTCGTCCGTAGGTTACTGTAATTATAATATTTCAACACCTTTAACGGTTTTAAAGGTTCTTAACGCCAAATTGGAATCTGTTCTCAAATTTTCTATTGAATTTAGCCAACAAAAAATTTGTAAAATTCATACCACCTGATTGACCTAAGTGATAATAATGAATAGAACCTAACTTTATTACTTTAATAAACTGATTCGTCGTGATTTTCTCATAATAATTTTCTTGTTGTTGTATTATTGTAAAATTTTATTTTAAAATTGTCAAATACAAGTAATATTTTTAAATTCTATTAAAATAGACTAAGCCTAATGAATTTTTTGTTTAAGTATAAAATATCTATTCAGTTAATTTTCAGTTTATCTAAATCGTTGTTTAAATGGATTAAAGATCGTTTATGACTCCAGCAAAGAAATAATTAAATGAGTCATACGCGTGATATCGTTATCGTAAAATTTAGCTGTCCTTATTAGTTTTACCAAGAAGCGTACCAGTAACGGAGAATTTATTTTTTTTTAGTGTATGCCATGTTAAGAACACATAAATAAAAGCAATATTTTTATAAAAAAAACTTTAAAAATGGAGTATTACAAAAAAACATTTAATATATCAATATAATCTAAAACATTTTCGGTCTCATTTAGAAATTCCAATTCTGCTGTCAATATATTAGCTTTTTTTTTTAATGGCATAGACATTAGTCATTCAGCCAGTTGCAATAGATTCTCCAATCAGACAAATACACAACTCTATCCCTAGAATATACGACAAGGAAACTTACAGGGTCACTTGCTTCTCATCTAGGGGACCATCAAGACATTTTTAGTAGACAAACAAAACTGGACCACGGATAAGGTGTTATAACATTTAGGGTAAACAAAGGATACACATCTAAATTTCCACATGATCATGAAAAATTCCATTCTCGCGTACAAATTCTATAGAACTGTGCATGTGTCTGAGAAGAAATCTATAATGATATTATATATTTGTTGTGAGCCTGTAGCCAGTAGCGACTGGATATTGAATGGTGCATACATATTAAATTCAATTAATTTTTTGTAGAGAGAGTTTGAATGCTGTTGAAACTTAGGACATTCAAAAAAGATGTGATCAAGATCACCTTCTTCTTCTCATTGCGCCGTCTCCTTTCGAAGGTTGGCGATCCAAATGGCAATTGTAGTTCTGGAAACTGCTGCGCGAAAGATCTCTGCGGATGAGCGGTCGAACCATCTCCTCAGGTCTTTCAGCCACGAGTTCTGGCGCAGAATCATAGTCACCAGATCATAAGATCACCTAGTTTTCCGCAATGTTTGCAATTATCATCTTCAATCACATTTATTTTATATAAATGACTTGGATAACACGCATGTCCAAAGGGTAGTCTATTTATGGTAGTTATATATTTACGTGGAGATTTGAAATTCTTAAACCAAGTAGTTTGTGGAATAACTGGTTGTAAAGTGGTGTATCTTGTTTGGTTTGTAAAGCAGTAAAGATTCCATTGATCTTTCCATGTCGATAGCTGTTTTTTTTTAAATCGTAATGGCATCTGATACACATAAATAATATGACAATAAAGTGCCTAATATTATACTGGTTTTAGCTAAGTAATCTACATATTCATTATCTTTGAGTCCAATATGTGCCTTAACCCAAATAAATTTTATATTAAAGCCAGAGTCTGCTAAGTGCTTTAATTGATCCTTTATTAAAAAAATATAAGGATTACTAAATGTTTTGGGCAAACAAGTGTTTTTTATGTTCTGTAAAACTGAAAGACAATCTGAAAGAATTAACGATTTTTTAATATAAGAGTTTTTAACATATTTTAAAGCTTCGAGTATGGCCAATGATTCAGCCGAGAAAATTGAGAACTCATTGGAAAGTTTGTACTTAAATTCAGAACCTCCTGAGGGTAGAAAATAGGCACAGCCAGTCCCTTCTATTGATTTAGATGCGTCCGTGTATATAACTGTGGCATCACTATAACAGTTCAAAACAGATCTCAGAATATTGTTGCTCAATTTGATGTTGTCACTATATGTGGGTATTATAACTTCAGTTTTATGGAAGAAAGCAAAGAAGTTTAAATTTTTGTCCACTTTGGCCAAATTCTTTGAAAAAATAGAATTGTTCTGTAAAGCAGTGCACAAAGGTGGAGATGGCTTTTTAATCCAATATTTGTGAGTTAGGTCTGATTCGTTAAGTTGACATATATTGGAAAATTATAGTTGACATATATTGGATTAGCATTCTTATCACTTTACTTGTTTTGTTTGAATTCTTTTTTGCTTTTGTTCAGTTCCTGGTAAAATTTTCTCGTCTCTGTTGGCTTACTTCGATCTTGTAGTTCTTGAAGTTTTTTGTTCATAGTTGCTCTCTTCTTTCTGCGGTGGATTTTCTTTTCTTCCTTGCGTAGTTATTTATATTCCTCCTCTGCTTGTCGGATTCTGTATCCCTGTTGCATCAATAAATATGCTCTGTTTTTTCTCTCTAATATAATCTGATATTCTTCGTCAAAACAGTCATTCGTTATTGTTCTCTTTTGTTTACCTTTTATGTCTAGTAATTCTTCAGCTGCTTCTTTCATGATTTTTTTGTAGCCTTTCCACTCTTCCTCTATGTTTTAGTCTGTTTTCCAGTTTGCAATTTATATTTTGTTTGTATTCTCTATTTTTGTTTGTATTTTTAAGTCTTTCTACATTGTATCGTTCATGTTTAGAACCTATTTCCTTTTTTAACTTTTAAAATTCTGACCCTTTCCCTACTTTCGATCCAGTAGTGATCAGAATCCGCATTTGTTCCTCTCTTGGTGCGAACGTTTATTATATTGGATTGGTGTCTTGAGTCTACAATGGAATGATCTATCATATTTACTACAAGTCCGTCTGGTGATTTCCTGGTGCCTTTGTGTATATCTTTTCGAGCGTTATAAGTTATAATTATACCATCGATTCCAAAAAAAAACTACTATGGAAAAAAAGTCACTTCTTAAATCAGAGCATTAAAAATAACTAAAAATTGATTACTTCTTAAGCACAAAATTTTCCCATTTTGTTGCGCTGTGTTATCATTACTGTCCATACCATGCAAGTTAAACGTTCACTTTGTATTCCAGTTCTTCCTTTAATGGAATTTTTAGTTTTTTATTGACGTTTATAAAATAAAAGTATTTGCTTTATTGTGTAGTTCGGAATCTGCTGATTCAGCTGTTGATTCATCTGTTGTGTCTTAATTTTTCTATGATTTTCTATGATAATTTCGACATAATGTCAGAACATTGGTTAATTTCATTATTAAATAGACTAATCGGTTATTTAACACTCAAGAGAATTAAATTTTTCTCAGAAATAAACTTCGAATTTCGATAATTGTGTTTCTTTCTATTTACTCCCGTAAACGCAATACGTAGAATTAATTGCGGGGAGTATTGTATTATTGTAACAATATGATTCATGTCATGAATGACTCGATGTATCTTCTTAGTCGTTAACCTGATGCAGGTATCGTGATATCATGAAGCTATTAACTAAATTTCCCAATGTTCCTCCACGTTTTTCTATCTTCTGCTATTCTAGCACATTCTGACAATGGAGCGCCAATGGTAGCAACCATATGGTTCTTGTATCGTGTGGGAGATCTACCTCTATTTCTTTTGCCTTCTACTTTTCCCTGGATGGTAAGTTTTTCAAGACCATTTCTTCGAAGGACATGTCCAAAATAGCTTATTATTTGTTCTGATATTTGTGTTCTTAGTCGTTTCTTTATGTTTAGCTGGTCCAGTATGGATTCATTTGTTCTTCGGGACACCCATGGTATTCTCAGCATTCGTCTCCAGCAGTACATCTCAATTACATCTATGGTCTTTTTGTCTTTCTCAGTAAGGGTCCAGCATTCCGATGTATAAGTAAAAACTGGAAAAACTAGAGTTCTTACTAGTCTCATTTTTGTATCGGTAGTTATTTCATGGCTTTTCCAAATTTTTGTTAATTTTGCTATAGCGCTTTTTGCGATTGCTGACCGCCGCTTTATTTCTTCAGTACAGCCTCCTTTGTTGGTTATTAATGAGCCCAGGTACACAAATTTATCTACAACAGCGATATTGTTTATCATGACGAGATGATTTTGATTGTTGTTAGCTCTGTCATTTATCATGATTCTCATTTTATCTCTGTTTATTTTAAGGCCCATCGTTAAGCTTACGTCTTCTATCCGTTGTAGCAGGTGAATCAATTCAGCTTCAGAACTAGCGAGGATAGTAGTATCATCTGCATATCTCAAGTTGCAAATCTTCTTCCCGCCAATGGTGATGCCACCGTTCCAGTCCTCAGTAGCTTTCCGCATTATCCATTCACCATAGATGTTAAATAGAATTGGGCTTAGTATGCAGCCTTGTCTCACGCCCTTTGTGACCCTGAAACTATCGGTTAGTTCCCCATTTATTCTAACTCTGGCATAATTGTTATTGCACAGGCTTTTAATTAGCAGTATCAGATGATTGGGGGCTCCCATTTCAGACAAAACCTGCCACATTTTACTCCAGTTGACCAAATCGAAAGCTTTACTATAATCTATGAAGCACAAATATGTTGTGATGTTAAATTCTCTGGATTTTTCCACAATCTTCAATGTTAGGTGGTAAAAAGGGCTTTATCCTCTCGAGAATTATGTGTAAGAGTATCTTACTGCAATCCGCAATTAGAGCAATTGTGCGATAGTTGCTACATAAATCTTTCGCTTCCTTTTTATGTATGGGAATATATAGTGATTGTGTCCAGTCCTCAGGCCATTTACCTGTCTCCCACACTCTTTGACAAATTTGATGTATTATATCCACTCCAACGTCATCTAGGGCCCAAATCATTTCAATAGGTATGTTATCTGGACCGGCAGCTTTCTGACTTTTTTGCCTCATAATTTTTTGACTCGATGTATAACTTCTTCCAAAAGAACACGTTTTGGCATGTTTTTAAAAGACATTCTGCACCTACAGTGGAAACTTTGCTAGTTACGGTGTAGTTTATATTTTATATTACCTATCTTGGATCCGAAAAAGAAATTACCACACCAATGACCGGTAGAATACAATAGCCAGCGACAAGCTGGGATTATGCTATTAATTTATTATGACATTACCGAGTGACAAACAAGCGGTTATCACCACAGCAGTTCAATAAAGTTTACCTCAGCACTATTTAATTATAGCCTAATCGTTTATTAATCAACTCAATTTAGATTTGGAGCGAACTACAGAAATGACAATACCTAGAGATTTAATCAGTTATTTATTACACATAGGCAGGTTAATAGCATAATATCGATAAGACCTGTATTGTTGTAATATTCCAATATTTCAACATGAACATGTCGTTGTCTCTCTCATCTGTTCTTTCGTTCATAAAAATTGCAGGTGTCAATTTTTCTTGATTAAGTCATTCAGCCTTGTTTTGTGAGCCAGTTGTATTCATTTTTTAACTTTAGTTGTTAATACATTTATTTTAATCTCTATTTAAATTTTATTTTTAAACACCTTTTAAAGTTTATACAATAAATAAATTTAGTATCAAATGATATTTATTTATATTTTATTATTAATTTCATTTTTTATCTCATTTTGACGGGTCTTTCAGAAGTAAACAACATATGCTTGGCAATAATGCAGACGAAATATACAGCGTAACATTGTGGAAACCGTCTTCCATATTTTGAATCGAAAATTTCCAAAGAAAGAGACAGATAAGCTGTTGCTACTTTTTGTCTATATTCAAGTAGAGACGATACATTGCATTTCGTGACTAATATTTGTAAAACACGTGCCCATTCCTTAGTGGAACATCTATACCATTATTAAAAAGCGGTAAGTACTGTATACATCTGTTGATGTATAAGGATAGCGATCTAGTCCACAGACTTCCTAATAACCTCCTTAATGGGGTTACGCTGGGACGAAGTCCCGACAGTGAGAAAGCTTTTAGGACATCCACGAATGCGATGGAGAGATAACATATGATCAGATTTAAAAACAATAGGGCTACCCACTGACCTAACTGTCATGGACGATCGTTATTAGAAGAATATCGATCATCGATATTATTTGTATTTACATATTTTAGGTACTTTTGGTACTATCGTCGATTTCAGTTTCGATTTCCTGATCCCATCAATAGGGATTTTCTTTGTTTTTTATTTGCTTTTTAGAGCCAATTGCCTCATATGGATTTATGCCTTCTTTCAAACTGAGATGAAGTCTTCGAACAAATTTCGTCTATAATAGCGCATATTTTTGTTTTTTTTTTATTAATAAACCACCCTTTAAGAGGTGTCTTTTACACTGCAATCTAGACAGAAAGATCAATGAGCAGTTCTGTTCCGTCCTAAATTAATACTAATAAATACTTAAAACTATAGTTATTCTACAGGATCTTTCTTACTTACAGTAATTATTTATACAAGCACTCGTATACACTAAACCTCACTACACTCTGCTTTTTAACTAATAACTACACTAACTCGAAGGGCTTTACCATCTTCAGTCTTATTACTGTCTTATCTAGCAGTTGGAGAGCCTCGATATTCATATGAAGATGCAATCTTTGCTCATGATTTTTGGCACAATTCCTTATTATTTTTTCAACAGTCTCCATCTGCAAGTCTCTGTAAATGTAGCTGTTTTTAATGGACCAAGGGGCATCGACGCTGCTCCTTAATACGTGAATGCGTTGTATCTTTAAAATATTGTCTTTGATGGCACAACCCCAGAGCTGAGCACCATATGTCCTTTGACCTTTCAACAAAGTATTGCATCAAAATGCATACCCAGGTATTTCGCAGTATCTGCAACAGGGATCTGGGATTTATTTCAATTGGCATATATTGCTTTTTCGTATTAGTGAAATTCATATGCACTGATTTGGTCTCAATCAATTCCTCCATCCTATCAGTCCTATCCTCCATTTTTTGGTCCAATCATCTATCTTGTTCACTGAAGATTGTAGATTTCTTGCAGCTTCTTTATGATTATTTCCTACTACCAGAACAGCTTTGTCATTCGCAAAAATTGCGATTGTTCCATTTTTGGTTTCATTGATATCGCTAGTTGATAACCTGATAACAAGTAGAGAACTGGACCGAGCACACTTCCCTGTGGCACTCTCGCCTTGATTACTCTTTAACTCCGAGTAGGTATCCTCCTACTTTATTCTTAAGTGTCTTTCACTTAAGTACGGCTCTAATAATTGTGAATACTGCCTCGTTAGTATTATATATTATAGTAGTAGTTAGTAGTAGATGAAGACTCATAAGTTAACAACGTACCATTTCTTCTAATTTTATCACTTTCGATCTTTTAAAGGCTTGTGATTGTTATTTTCTTTCATCATTGAGTTTTATCAATTTCTTTGTCAAATAATTGTACAAAACTAATTTTTGAGCTTTTATAATGATTTATTATCATTATCATGTTTAATTTTGCTTAAAGTTAAAAAGTTTTGTGTTACTGTGGTCCTCGAGATTTAGGACTACTTAGTAAAAAGGGTAAAATTCCACCGTTCACTGACCTACTAATAGCATCCATAAAAACAAACTCCAAAAACCGTCGCAGATTAAAACGATGAAAAATCTTGGTGATTACTCAAAACATTTAAAACGGGCAGAAATTAAACGGTTACCAGGAAAGATTTTCCGGGTCATAAAGCCCGTTACACTTTTGAATAACTCCACAGTTTATCAAGTGCAGCGGTGACAAGTTTCATTACAAGGCATGGTGTAGAGTGGCTCGTAAAATTGTGTATATGTTTTATTTCCTGAGCTGTTTCGGTATATTTTATTTTTCTTGTTTGTTCTGGCACAAAATCAAAATTTCTTCCACGAAGCTGTTTGTTGGCTATCCACTTGAGTTTTTTAGATGTATTTAAACGAAAACGTGCTTATGTAAAACTAGAACTACCGGAATCGTAAAAACATAGAATAACTTTCCTGTATAATAAAGTACAATATATATATATATATATATATATATATATATATATATATATAAAATAAAATTTTATTATGAGGTTGCAGTCATTAATAGGGCAGGAAAGTGAAACTCGTTTGTTCTTTATCAAGCTTTCGCAAAATTTATTTGCTTCTTCAGATTATGCTAAAATATGGTATCAGTAAATACAATGAAATTAGAATTAAATAGTATTGTATAAAACTAGTATAAAAACTTACAACATGAGGTTAATCCATTAAATTTTCAAATTTACAAAACA
The DNA here is from genome assembly GCF_040954645.1 of Diabrotica undecimpunctata. Classification (NCBI taxonomy): domain Eukaryota; kingdom Metazoa; phylum Arthropoda; class Insecta; order Coleoptera; family Chrysomelidae; genus Diabrotica; species Diabrotica undecimpunctata. The sequence goes on along the minus strand of NC_092811.1, from coordinate 110,252,321 downwards.
TTAAAACTTAACTTATTAAAATTATATAGTTATGAAGTACAATATTTTAATTTTGTACAAATTTATTATGACATTGATTATGTTGATGTTTGATTTATGTCAGAAAGACACTCGTTTCTGTTTATTATGTTTTTTGTTGTTGATAACTAGCTGTTGATTGTTATTATCGTTACGTACAAAGTGGCGCCAAATATGAATATTTAAATTTTTCGCATGGTATTATATAAACGAAAATTGTGATAAGTCATACATCGGACACACATCTATAAATCTAATAGGGAGACTAACATCACATAAAAGTGACCTTAGAAATAATAAAAATACGTGTGCATTAATAGATCATGCAATTAATAAAAATCATTCATTTAATTTCAATGAAACTAATATATTAAGACGTGAAAACCAATTAAATAAAAGAGAATTCTTAGAAATGGTATGCATAAATAAATATCAATGCGTTAATAAAAAAACTGATATTGATAAACTAAGCAATATCTATAATTACATTCTGTCTTACGAAAATTAATACTATAATTTTCTAATATTAGATTTTCTGACTATAAATACTATAATTTCAAAAAATTTAAATATTCATATTTGGCGCCACTTTGTACGTAACGATAATAACAATCAAAAGCTAGTTATCAACAACAAAAAATATAATAAACAGAAACGAGTGTCTTTCTGACATAAATCAAACATCAACATAATCAATGTCATAATGAACTTGTACAAAATTAAATAAAATTAAAATATTGTACTTCATAACTATATAATTTAAAGTTAAGTTTTAATGTTTTGTAAATTTGAAAATTTAATGGATTAACCTCATGTTGTAAGTTTTTATACAATGCTATTTAATTCTAATTTCATTGTATTTACTGATACCATATTTTAGCATATCCTGAAGAAGCAAATAAATTTTGCGAAAGCTTGATAAAGAACAGAGAGTTTCACTTTCCTGCCCTATTAATGACTACAACCTCATAATAAAACTTTATTTTACATAACTTTTCAGTCAATAATACCTAACTACTTTATATATATAATATATATATATATATATATATATATATATATATATATATATATATATATATATATATATATATATATATATATATATTGTAATGATGTATTATTTGTGAATGATGAGCAATGAGTGTTTTTAATAATATATATCGTCATATCCCGGCGAAAAGTCACTAACTGACATTTTGTGAAAAAACTCATTAACTTCGCGGATCACATGAAATTCATCATATCTTTCTATTATAAAAGTCACTACTTGCTAAATGTGGTTCTAAATGGCTATTTTTGTGTGTTAAAAAATCACTAACCCGTTAATACTAATAAAATATTAAGCAGCCAAAAATACCTAAGTGACTTAGTAACTTTTTACATACGAACAAATTGTAGAGATATGCATTAGAACTCATTAATGGCACTTAGTGACTTTTTTCAGAATAATAAATCACTGCTGTGTTTGATTTTACACTTCTATTTCTCAGTTATTGATATGCAGTTAGTGAGTGAACACGTATTATTTCGCTAAAAAAATATGGATTATGTTTTCTCTTACGCTCTATTTCATTATTGGACGTGTGCCGTTGATTGCTTTTACTTGGAGGTATGAAAGTCACCCCTTCTCGGAGGTGAAAAATATACGTTTAAAATAGTCGTGGATAAATTGACTAATTCTAAGTTAATTTGCTCTATAGAGTTTTTTAACTGTCAATCATTTTTCGAGTTATTTGTGAGTGAAAATGTTTATTTTTCAACAAAAAGAAACTCGTTTTCAGGCGGTTTTTTGCAAGTAAATCAAAAAGTAAGCATATTATCGAAAAAAATATTCTTAACAAAAATATAGCTTATTATTACACGGTATCGCCGTATTTCATGTTCACTTACTGGGTTATTAATGTTTTCACTGACTTAGGTTAAATCTATTATTTGAAATATCATTTCTGCTGTTAATTTAGTTTCAAAAACAATAAGTAATAAATACTTATTTGTAGGATGAATCAGAAGACGACTCCGTTAAAGATAAGGATTGGGTTCAAACTGATATCTCAAAAAGTAATAATGAGTCTATACAGTATGAAGAATTAACTATATAACATATAAAAGAAACAAGCGACATAAATAATTCTGTTGAAAATAATGATGATGATGATAATGAATAATGATAATGAATACACCTCTAAAGAAAGTTTCTTCTCGATGTAGAAAATCTGATCCCTCTAAATGGTCAAAAAATATTGGGAAGAAAAATAAGTTTAACTGTTTGCCCTATAAAACAAAAAAAGGTGTAAAGCCAGCAAAGATTCCACGACCAGCAAACTGTCAATCTTGTAAATTTAAATGTGGTCAAAATTTTTCGGAAGTGGATAGGATCAGCATTTGTAAGAAGTATTGGTCTCTTTCTAATTATAAAAGACAGAAAGATTTCATTTTAAAAATGGTTCAAACAAAAGAACCGGCGAGACCTTTGGCAAAGGTTTCAATTATTAGAAAGAGAAAGTGCAGCAGAGCATACTTTCTTATAAGCAATGACAAGAAATATCGACTCTGTCAGAATTTCTTTTAAAAAACTCTTAATATTAGTAACGGTCCTATTAATAAAGCCTTTAAGGGTTCTAACGGTGGTGTTTTTACGGCAGAAGATAGACGAAGTAAAAAATCTCCTCATAATAAAATTAAACCAGAAGATGTGGCTTTTGTGAAACAACACATCGAGATGTTTCCTACAATAGAGTCTCATTAATGTAGGAAAAATACTCACAGATGTTACTTAGATGAAAAATTGTCTATTAGAAAAATATTTTCCTTGTATACCGTCCATTGTAACGAGAATAATCGAGTTCCGGTGAGTCATTCAAAGTACAGAAAAAAATTTTTGCGAGTGTTACAATTTATCATTTTTCGTGCCAAAAAAGGATCAATGCACCCTCTGTAATAAATTTAGGCATGCAAAACGAATAGATTCTGTAACGCCTGAATTAAAACAAAAATACAACGCCCACTTAGAAAAAAAAAAAAGGCAGGCCACAATTGCTAAAGAACGTTATGTCTGCAACGCTTGACTTACAGAGTGTTCTTCAAATACCGTCTGGTGAAGAGTCTCTGTTATATTACTGTCGTAAAGTTTGCCTTTATAATTTCACTGTTTACGAGTCACGGTTTCCAAATGAAGCATATTGCATGCTGTGGTCTGAGGTGAACGGTAGAAGAGGCAGCAATGAAATTGGTACAGCTTTAATGCAGTGGATTAATGGATTTTCAAAGGATATTAAAGAGATTTCATTGTTTTCAGACACTTGTGGGGGTCAAAATCGCAATCAGCACATCTCTGCGCTTCTGCTCTATTTAACCCAAACTACTCCTATTGAAATCATAGAGCAGAAATACCTAGAATCCTGACATTCTTTCATGGAAGTTGATAGCATGCATGGTGAAATTGAAAAGGAAAAAAGGCATGTGTCTGTTAATTCTGTTATGAAGTGGATGAACATAATGAAAAGAGCCAGATCAAACAGAAACAGAAGCTCCGCTAATCCCTACCATGTCAAACAGCTGCATTTATCCGATATGTTGGATCTTAAAGATTTCTCAAAACGCACAATTAAAAATCGTCTGAAAGATGAGAATGGTAACACAGTCAGATGGCTTGAAATCAAATCTTTACGATATCAAAAATCAAATCCAGACCAATGAAATAAAAAGAGCTTATAATCAACTACTTCCTATTAGTAACAAAAAAAAGGTATATTTAATGAAGTTATGTAAAAAAGAAATTATACCAGAGGAACTGCATGGATGGTATGCATCTCTACCAACAGCCAATAATATACCAAATACAAAATAACCGAACCAGCCGTTGAGGATGACGAAGAAGAGGAACTTTTTTAATATTCTTTTTTATTTTAACTTATTACGATGTATTATGTAATAAATATAATAATATGTAATAATTATATTATACGTAATAAATAATTATTACTAAAACTCATTATTGTTGTTTATGCAAAAAATCACTAACTGATACTATTGCACAAAATACATAGTAAAGTATCTTCAAAGTATTAGTAACTTTAGATTAATAAATCTAAGAGCAGTAATTACACCTTAAAAAAGTTTGTTATAGAAAATTTTAAAAACCTGATTTATAGTAAAGATTTTATCTTTAACTTCAAATATCTCCATAACATTAAAATGTTAGTTAGTGACTTCTCGCTGGGATATCACGATATAGGGTTTTTATCGCGATTCTCAAAGAATTAGTTTGTAAGCACTTTTTGAAATTATCTTTATTATATCTATTATGAAACACACACACACACACACACATATATATATATATATATATATATATATATATATATATATATATATATATATATATATATATATATATAGATATATATATATATATTGTTATGATGTGTTTTTTTGTTGTTTGAATGATGAGCAATGAGTATTTTTAATAATATAATATATAGGGTTTTTATCGCGGTTCTCAAAGAATTAGCTTGTAAGTACTTTTTTAAATTATCTTTATTATAACTATTAGGAAACACACATATATATCTAACCTAGTCAATGTAAATTTAAAATAAACTATCTTTAAATTGATATTCTTATAAAACTAATTAAATTCTATAGACAATCTACAATTTAAACAAAACTATCTTCAAAATTGAAATTGTTATGACACTAACTAAATTATATTAACAAAATTTTGTACCTTTCTTTCACTGAATGCCTAAATGAACTGTTTTCCACTAAGTATATAGATTCTAATCACCACTGAATGTCTTCGTACTTCAGTTATCCTTGTTTTTTGTGAAATTACTTTTTTCAATTATCAGCTTCTACCAATTTAAGATATAGTTTTCTTCACCAGCATTTATACACCACCAACCAAACCAGCAAACAGCATTTATATTTATTCTTCTTTTCAATATACCAATATCCAATTATTATAAGTTGATTTATACTAATCTCCAACCATAATATAATTTAATTTCTTCCAATATACCTTTTTTTATCTTCAATAATTATTTGTGTATAATTATAAATGTGCATTAAATTATATGCATAATTTTTAATCTTCATTTAACTCACTATATTAAACTATTGGACTATTTGTACTTGATTCACTGACTCTAACTAACTTTCATAATAAACTGCTTGACTTCTGACTAAAAACTTAAAAACTGCCCAAAAACTGCCATCTTGAATCCAAATCACGGGTATTTATATGTTTTTGGATTTCTAGAACCATCTCGTAAGATATCATGTTCTATTCAGTTCTATTTAATACATGTCTGAATTTTCTGGAACAAACCATTTCGCAAACATGGCCATCTCCGGAGATCCAGAGAATTCCATTCTTTTCTATTAATAATTTTGTTTACATTTAGGCTTTTCAGATCAGAATATATAATTAAATTAGTAACTAACACTCTAATTTAATAAAATACACATTTCAAACAATATATTATATAACCCCACTTTATATTCCCTTATGATTAATTTCTATCTGTCAAATTACTCCGAGAGTATTTTTGGTTGCCTATGCACATGGCTCACTTAAAAATATCTACAAAATCATAACTACTAAAATACAACTTTTTACAATTATTATATGCTAATTTATTAAAAATGCCCTCACATAAATATATTTTTATAAAATTCTCTAGTATTTAACTTCTTAAAATAATCAAATACTTAATATTATGTAGTATATAACTTATAAATTATTTTCTATAAACCCTAATCGTCACAATATATATATATATATATATATATATATATATATATATATATATATATATATATATATATATATATATATATATGTATATATATATATATATAACATAACCAATGTAAAATTTAAAATAAACTATCTTTAAATTGAAATTCTTATGAAACTAATTAAATTCTATAGGCAATGTAAAATTTAAACAAACTATCTTTAAAATTGTCCAAAATAAAGATTTTAATCACCACTCAATGTCTTCGTTCTCAGCCTCGGTTATCCTTGTTTTTGTGAAATTACTTTTTCCAATTATCAGCTTCCACCAATTTAAAATATTTTTCTTCTTAACAGCATTTATATTTATTCTTCTTTTCAATATACCAATATCCAATCACTAAATATATTATATAATTTTAATTTTCAATTAATACTTTGTTCCATTATCCAATCACCATAACATAATTTTTAATCTTCAATAATATTATCTTTATACTGTTTCTTAATCTTCATTGAACTTATTATATTGAACAATTGGACCTTCTGACTGACTATGTTGAACTTACTGAACAATTCACTGTAACTACATGTGTCGTCTGTCTTCTAACTAACTTTCTTACTAAGTGACTGGCCATCTTGAATTCAAATTACCGAGTATTTATACCTTTTCAATCTTCCAGAACCATCTGGCAAGAAATCCTATTAGAATTGTTCCATTTCCTCCATATGAATTTTCTGGAATAATCTATTTCGCAAATAGGTTATCTTCTATCGAGAATTTTATCGACATTTAGGCTTTTCAGATCAGAATATACACTTAAATCAGTAACTATATATAAACTAAACATTTTTAAACTAACACTTAACCCTATTTCACATTCGCAATTATTAATTTCTCTAACTGTCATTTATTCCGAGTAGGTATATTTGGTTGCCTAATCGCATGGCTCACTTAAATATATTTACAATATTATAATTATTAAAATAAAATTTTTTACACTTACTATATGCTAATTTCTTAAGAATACCCTCATATAAATAATTTTTATAAAATTCTCTAGTATATAACTTATTAAAATAACCAAATATTTTTTATATCTAACATTATCTAGTGTGTAACTTATAAATTATTTTCTTTAAACACTATTTTCTTTCTCCTATATTCATATCATTTCAATATATATATATATATATATATATATATATATATATATATATATATATATATATATATATATATATATTTAACGTGATTATTTCGACCAAAAAACAATTTATAAATATGTTGGAAATATCGGGTATGTGGTCTATATTAAATAAAAAATCTTTGTTTTTTCTAAAGCTCAATATTTCGCCATTTATTTGATGGCTTCATCGGGAGTAACTGTAAAAAACAAACATTTCAAAACACTGACGTACACTTAGATTTCCAATACTTACAGAAATTAAAATATTATACACATAAATAAAATTGAATACTAAAATAACATTATTGTTGATGAAACTGTACATTTAATAAAATGCATGTAAAAATTTAAAATATCTTTGAGCACGTTCGTTAACAATAAATAAGATGGAACAAGTAAAAATTATTTCAAAATGCAAAAAATAACAATGTAAGAAAACATTAGAGGAATAGTATTTCTTTAATTCTCGTATTTTGGCACAGACTGAAAATTACAAAAGTAGGTTATTTTTGGAGATGTACCACATTAACAAAAATAAACAAACTTTAAATTATAAAACAGACACGGGGCAATTAAGCAACATATATTGCAATATATTAAACAAAATTTAAAACTACACTCACCTTAATGATTAATCATACTAACTAGCCTTAATGATTAATTAAAGAAATACTATTCCTCTAATGTTTTCTTACATTGTTATTTTTTGCATTTTGAAATAATTTTTACTTGTTCCATCTTATTTATTGTTAACGAACGTGCTCAAAGATATTTTAAATTTTTACATGCATTTTATTAAATGTACAGTTTCATCAACAATAATGTTATTTTAGTATTCAATTTTATTTATGTGTATAATCTTTTAATTTCTGTAAGTATTGTAAATCTAAGTGTACGTCAGTGTTTTGAAATGTTTGTTTTTTACAGTTACTCCCGATGAAGCCATCAAATAAATGGCGAAATATTGAGCTTTAGAAAAAACAAAGATTTTTTATTTAATATAGACCACATACCCGATATTTCCAACATATTTATATATATATATATATATATATATATATATATATATATATATATATATATATATATATATATATATATGCCCTTTCGTGGTTTGGTTACTGTAATCGATATTATTCTTGGATAACTAAAAATTGACTACTATTTAAATGGGAATAAGCCACAATTAAAGGTTAAAGTACGTTTATTGACGTTTCAATTTCCACTTCGGAATTCGTTCTCAAAATACAAACAATGTTTTATTTGAAAGTATTTTAATAACACTTATCGAAATATAATATTTGATTTATCAATTCATCTTTATTAATAAATAAATTAATACCTTTAATAATGGTGCGTTAATTTCATGGAGCAGTGTATTTACAAAATGAAATATAATTGAGAGATATACTCTACTAAATATGCAAATTCATATCACAAATTACAAAAAAATTTAAAAGGTTCAATAAACTTCATTTTTTGTTAGTGTTTTTCTATTTTTAATCTCAATTACGGATAAATGAAGTGCATAAATGATGATAATCTCTCATAATGTTTCTTCCAATTTTATCTACCGCTCACCATATCGAGCCGAGGCTGAAAGCCGCTCGTCGCGTCGCTTTGAATACGGAATGTTTTTTGATTGTGGTTCGAATATTGCACCACTCAGCTTTTAATTAAATCCGTTAACTTGTACTTTAACCACTTGAAATGAGCGAAAACGAGCAAAAATATTAACACAAAAATTAAAAATTTCAAAATAACCGGTGAAGCGCCTGACGCTCTGCGCTTCAAGTTTCTTTTGTATATATTTTTAGTCCGGTACAATTACTCCAGTTGTCAGAGACGATAATGCGACTAAAACCTCTAAATTCCATACGAATAATCTGAATTTTGCTGAGAATATTAATTTTGACACCCCAAAAAAGATGCAACAAAGTTTACCACTTTTACCTCCGGGCTTCCCCCTAAAACCCCCTTCGTAGGGGGGTAAAAACGCAAAAAAATCGATTTACCAAGAATTTGGTACGCCGTAGAAAAAAATGTTTCAAATAAAAAATATAGCTGAGACAATTTTAAATAAAAATGTTTATTAGCACTTTTTGTGTAGAATGAACCGTTCTCTCAGAAACAACGTTTGAAGCGATCGTCGATTTTTAATGTTAGTCACGTGTGCAAAATCAATGTTCAATAAAATTTGTATCAGCTCGACGGTAAAAACTCGATATCTTTTGATCCAAATGTCCTATCGACAAAAATCAAGATGCGTTTTAAAGGTAAAGAGTGCAGCTTTCGTATGCAGTTTTTGTATTTTGCCGCGAATAAACTTTTTATAAAGGTGTTGAATAAATAACCGTGACACGATTTTTAATAAAATAAATAAATTTATTAATTACTATTTAAATGGGAATAAGCCACAATTAAAGGTTAAAATACGTTTATTGACGTTTTCAATTTCCACTTCGGAAATCGTTCTCAGAACGATTTCCGAAGTGGAAATTGAAACGTCAATAAACGTATTTTAACCTTTAATTGTGGCTTATTCGCATTTAAATAGTAATTAATTTAAAATACCACAAGAAAATAGCTTCAGAACAATATTTCCACTGTTTATATTTAAAATGTTTCACAACACTGTGGCTTCGTTAGATATCTTTAGATGTAAGTAAGCTAGAGTGGACCTAGGTAATCTCTCAAACGTTTTGCGAGGGCGAGGTCGGACTATCGAATTTGTCAGATTATAAAGTAAGTACTGCCTATTGTCCGGAATTTAAAAAAAGTACCTTCTAATCCGAAAAATTAAAAATCAAAGAATCTATTTAAACTACGAATCGTATTACACCATTACGTATATACGAGGGTGGATTGCTATAAAACTAGCCTTTGATAGAAAAAACAAGTCTTTTGGAATTACTAAATCGATTTATTTCTCAACATAGTCCCCTTTTAGCTCGATACACTTAATAAGACGATGTTCCAATTTTTTTTATTCCATCCGAATAGTACTTTTGCTCGAGCTCTTCAAAATAGGCCGAAGTTTCAGCGACGACTTCATCATTTTTTGCGAAACGGCGTCCTCCGAGCCATTTTTTAGGTTTGGAAACAGGAAAAAATCGCTGGCGGAAAGATCTGGGGAATACGGTTGGTGTTCAACCAATTCATAGCTTAATTCGTGTAATTTTGCCATGGCGACGGCCGATCGGTGAGACCGTGCATTGTCTTGGTGAAAGAGCACTTAGTTGCGTTCCAAACCGTGGCGTTTTCGACGCAATTTGGCATCCAATCGATCCAATAATGCTGCGTAGTACTCACCATTGATTGTTTTTTTTTTCCTTTTTCAAAGTAGTCGATGTGGATGACGCCCTTCCCAGAAAACAGTCGCCATCACTTTGCCGGCCGAATGTGCACTCTTTGCCTTCTTCGGCGGCCCTTCGCTACTGTTTCGACTGTTCTTTGGTTTTCGGTGTGTAATAATGCACCCAGGTTTCATCAACAGTGATAAATCGGTGAAAAAATCCTTCGGATCGCGCCGTATCATCACCAAAAGCGTCTCCGAAGTGGTCACACGTTTTTGCATTTGATCGATTGTCAGCAAACGCGGCACCCATCGCGCGGATAGCTTTTTCATGTCTAACTGATGGTGAATGATGTTATGTACGCGTTCGTAGGAAATGTTTAGCACCTCTATTAACTCGCGTAGCTTAATTCGACGATCTGTCATAATAATGTCATGGACTTTGTTGATCATTTCCGGCGTGGTGACTTCATTTGGCCTCCCGGGACGCTCATCATCAAAAACACTAGCACGACCACGAACAAATTTAGCTTTTCAAAATTTTACTGTTGCTAACGAAAGTGCAACCTCACCATAAACTTCGTCCAGGTGTGTTATGATTTGCACATTCGTTTTACCCTTTTTGTGGAGGAACTTGACTCACTGAACGATACTCGACTTTTTCCATTTCTCCGAAAACACAAAATTTGCTTGCTTTTGACGGCTGTAAAAACCAAACTAATTGTTTTTAAAACTTAAAATTTTGCCATTCATGTCATGAATGGCAAATGTCAACACCGAAACCAATTCGGTATCAAGTAGCGCCATCTATCAAAGGCTAGTTTAATATCAATCTATCCTCATAATATGGTGTGTTAAATTTAGTAAATTAAACATCACAATAGAAGACTTACATCTATATTAATAAACATAAATAACCGAAATGTTCGTACGGCACTAAACGTGTCGGACGAACTAAACGGTTATCTAACATCATCCAATTTGTGGCGACATGTAAACATGCTCAAATTGTCAAATGACATTGGAGTGTTTTTCCAACAATATCAAAGTGCAATTGTGTTTTTGAAGCAGTTGATAGACATAGGAAATGGTAAAGTCGCTATTGACAGCTCAACCTGATCCATTTCATTACCCAGAGATTTCTTTTACTTAACAGACTTAAAAGAGGAGCTGATTGAACTTTAAAACATTATTTAAATTTAAGGCGGTACGAAGTTCGGCAGTCAACTAGTTTTATTATAAAAATATCATCATCAACGATACAGAAGTTATCGGAAGAGTGAATATAGCAATACAAAAGAATATAGCATACAATGATGAAATGCCTTATCCAGAGTTATGAGAGTTGATTCAAGTACATAAGCTTTTAGTTATTAGGTATTCAATTGACTGTATTATAAGTTTTGGACATGAGCTAGTACGACTGCCACCCTATCATCCGGATCTAAATCGGATTGAACTGGTTTTGGGTTGTACGTAAAAATTTCGTTGGCGCAAGAAATGTCAGCTTCAAACTAAATGACATTATGGAATTATCTGATGAGCTTTTTTGATACATTTCCTGTTAAAGAATGGAAAAAAAATGTGATGAAGTTTTCTTAATTAACAATACAGTTGTGTCAAAAATGTATTTACAGCGTTAACAGGCCTTTTAGGCCCATTGCTGGATGAATAATTTCCATCGTTTTCTGTTCTTAGCTATCAGCTTCCAATCTCAGATTCCCATCTCTCTGACATCTTTCATCACTACATCTCTTCATTTCTTTCTTGGTCTTCCTTTCTTTTTTTTTGCCCACGGGTACCCTCCAAGCAATATTCTTGACTAGTCTATTACCTTGAATTCTTTCTAGATGTCTGAGTCATTTTAGTCAACGTTTTTTTACCACTTTTGGTATTGTAGAGTTCCACTTCCAATTTAAAGGATCCCCTGGTATTTATTCCTTTTGTGCTCGAAATTTCCATGTAGTTTGATTTATTATTATTAACTTTCAGTCTCATTTTAGAGCTTTCACGAATCAGTCTTTTTGCTATATTTTCCAGTTCCTTTCCATTTCTTGCAATGAAAACCACATCATCAGTGTATGCTAATCAATGGTGCTCCTTGTATATAGTACCGGACCTATTTTAATCCCACAAACCCTTACAATTTTTTTCTAGAACTATATTGGATAGCAATGTAGACAACGGGTCTCCTTGCAGAACCTTTTTTCACTTGGAATTCTTCTGAGACTGTACTGTTGCATTTCACAGCACAAATGGTTTGTCAAATTGTCATTACCAACCTTACTATTTTTTCTGGTACTTGAAAATCTTTTAGTGTTTCTATTAATTTGTTTCTGTCTATTGTATCGTAGGCGGCTTTGTAATCAATGAAAAGTACTTGTGCAGAAATGTTGTATTCATAGCAATTGATTAGGATTTGTTTTAGCATAAAAATTTGATCGGTTGTTGATCTTCCTTTCCGAAATCCTCTCTGGTTTTCTCCTAGAATCTTCTCCACATATATTTCTAATCCTTTTTTAATTAGTATGGCGAGCACTTTATATATTACCTCTAATAAGGATATTCCTCTATAGTTGGCGCACTCGGTTCTATCTCCCTTTTTGTGTATAGGAACTAGTATAGGAACTATAATTGACTTATTTCATTCTTGAGGCATTTCTTCGGCCTCCCACACTTCTAGTATTAGCTTACTAAGTTTGTTTATTAAAGCCTCTCCTCCGTATTTTAACTTATCTGCCACAATGCCGCTCTCCCCGGGGCTTTTTTGATTTTTCATATCTTTTATTATTTATTCAATTTCTTCTCTTGTGGGCCTTGGTATTTCTTCTATTACTATTATTCCACCTTTCACTTATTTGGTCTTCGTTGAATATCAGGTTTCCTTGCTTATCTTTTACATTCGCCGTTCTTCCATGATACCCAGTTTTAATGTATTTTACCTCTTTGTAAAAATTTTTTATTTAATTTTTCTTGTAATTTTCTTCAATACGCTTTACTTTATCATCCATATTCTTTCGTTTCCGCTGCCTTAGGATTTTCTTTTCTTTTTTTCGTTGTTCGGCTGACCTTTCTAGATCGTCTTGTTTTTGCGATCGTAACCTTTTTAATCTCAAATCTGATTCGTCATCGAACCAGTAGTTTTTTATCTAAATCTTTTTGTTCTTAGGATGTTCTTCGCCGTTGCTTCCTTTATAGTGTTTGTCATTTTCAAGAACTTTTGTTGTATGTTACTCACAGTAGTACTATCTTGTTTGGCGTAGGTTTCTTGTATATCTTTTTGATAATCCTGCTCTACCTCACATTTTCTCGGTTTTTCAAAATTAAATTTACGTTTCACTTTCTTTTTCCGTTTATGCTTTTTAATTATTGCTTCTCTCATATTATTTCCAATCCTCAGATCAAAAAATGATCTGAGTCTACGTGAGCCCCTCTGCAAGTTTTCACTTTTGTTATTAATTTGGCGAATTTCTCTTGACTGAAGATATGGTCTATTTGATTAGTTTCATTTGATCCCGGAATTTTCCACGTTCCTTTATATATATATATATATATATATATATATATATATATATATATATATATATATATATATATATATTTCTCCTGAAAAGCGTACTCATTATTCTCATCCTGTTTTCAATTGCGAATGTAATCAATCTTTTGCCATTATCATTTGTATTCATATGTTTACTTTCACCCCCGGTAATGTTTTTATATATACCTTCTCTTTCGACCTTTGCATTGGCGTCGCCTATAATAATTTTAATATCTTGTCTGGGCATTTCTTCAGACAATGATCCTAATTCTTCATAAAATTCATCTTTCACTTCTCCTTTTTCTTCTGTTGGAGCATGTATATTTATCAGCGATATCATGTTATCTTTTCTTTTAATTCTAATTGCACACATCCTGTCATATTTTTCTACGAATCGTTTTACCTACTCCACGTCTTCATGTACCAGAAAACCCACTCCAAAATTCCTATTATCGCCTCCACTTGTATAAAACGTATCTTGGGTAACGTCAAAAATGCCTTTACTTAATGCAGTTTTTAATTAAATTATAATATAAACACAGAAGTTTAATATTCTTAAATTTTTGAAATATTTTATGATCTAGGTTAGGGCAGAAATCGTTTCTCCTTTAAATTATTTTCTTTTACAATTCTTCTCATTTCATGAGAAGATTTTGAAAGATTCAGAATGAAAGTTCTTGTTCCTTTTCAAAATTCACGGATCATCTGAGGAACCATTGGGATATAAGAACGCTTCGAATGTCACAATACACCAGATGAGAGCACTCTTTTACCTTCGGCATGGAGACCTCTTCTAAATCACAATAAAACATCTTTTCCTTTAGCCAATTCAAATCATGTTCTCAAAAACGTTTGCACTACTCTTTAGCATATCAGTACATCAACGCCATGTGACTATCGATGATTTAAGTATAACATATTGGCACAGAGGCAGCAGTAGTACAGTGTATATCAATATGAAGTTTAGTTAATGATTTAGGTATGCAGGAAACGGTCCTAATAAAGGCCTATAAAATTCAGTGTGGTCTAAATTGAGCTTTCTTAGACGTAAGTAATACTTACCCATTTCAAGGTCACATGTAATTTAATTGCAAATTTAAGATAGTATTTCTTTATCTTTACATACTTTCACTTATGTTAACAAAAATTTAATCCAAGCTTTTTACTGAGTTCAGATCCATGTAGCTACTTTTGAAAATCTAAAATTTAACATGCGATATTTTTAAATTACTTAGAAGGATTTTAATGAAACTCAATGATGTTAACACTGACATATAATCCTTCGCCATTTTCCCTTCGGAAGTGAGGCAAATCCTCCAAAAAGCAAACTTTATTGCCTAAAAAGATTACTTCAAGCAGTATATTACGTCTCTATTTACATGTTGGTTTTAAAAGGCTGTTCCCATGTAGAGGTGTTAGGTTACTGTTGGAGAAGTGTATGAAAAAAGAGGCGGAGAATATTTGATTGAATTTTACCTGAATAATGTGCAATTTACAAACAGAAAATTTTTAGTTATTTATTTTCTTTTTCAGTATAAGTTTTGATAATAAAATCGGAAACACTTTTTTTATTTATTAGGAATGAAAAATTAAATTTTATCACTTTTATGGCTAACCATCAATAATAAAGTAAATGTTCATGATCAAACTATTATACGAAGAGGCCAGGAAATCAAGGTAGATCACGTAAACAGATTATAAAGGAAAAATAGAGAAAAAATATATGGATATGATCTGTTTGGTTTTATGTTTTTCTTTGTCTTTTGGAATAAGTCGAGTCGGTAACTAGCTATCTCTGATACTTACTTGTGTGTACTTTACGGTATCCACAGTTTTGTGCTCTTAATAAAAGCAGGGAATTTTTTTATAGTAGTTTAATAATTTTTCCTTGCTCGAAACTGGTTTTACTGATGTATATCCGTCTCATTTTACTAAGCATGTTACGTTAACAAAGAACATATGTTTTCCTCTGCTGTCTATTAGACTAGTCAACACCCTCTTGTCAATGTTACTAGTAATTTTCTTGATATTAGTTTGCTTTTGTGTGGTTCGACCCCAATCGGAACCGCTACTAGAAAAATTTTCTCTCGTGACAGTTCATTAAGGCGATTTTTACAATTTTTATACCATTTTTAATTTCGTAAGTGGATTCTTTATCGATGTCGGTAAAAACTTTCGCCCGAATTAGTAGCCCTAATGTAGTCTCTCCTAACGAGTTCAGTAAAGGCTATCAGTGCAAATAGTTTATCTGGAATACAGTAGAATACCCCGTCAATTAACAATATATGTTCTCTGATCTTTATTATGGGAGATTTCTTGTCCGGAAATCTAAGAGGACGGTGTTAAACACGCCTCCGCACATTGTAGTTCCATCCTTTGTCTGTTACTTTTTCCTCAGAATTATGGCTTCGGTCTTCTCGGACAAGAGTTTCAGTCCTTACTCTGTTATCCAGTTCTTTACATCGCCGAACATGGTATTTGAGATGTGGCTCAGCATGTGTCACTACTGGCACATCAAGGTCACTCGTGAGTGCGACACCCTGTCATATAAGATCCTGGCAAATCCCTGCCGTCACGTTGATGATCGTGCCCTTCTTCACTATAATCCTTCTCTCGGACAGATACTCTTCCAACACCACATTCATAAGGTAAACAAGGACATTCTCTCTCCTCGATTGCCTTCATTACCTCCTTCCACGGCAGGATATTGAATGCATTCCTAATATCAAATAGCAGGGCCGCCTAGCGGTGTCTTCCCTCTTTTGTGTAATGCGTCAAATATACTCACGATTACATCAATCGTGATTTTTACTTTGCAAAAACCAAATAAATTGTCTTCGGGTAAGCCTTCAATTATCTTAATTATTTCATCGATGTTTCCTCGCACCATACTTTTACACAGCTTATCGATGCACGAAAGGACGCAGATGAAACGAAACTTTTCCCCAGCTTTGGGGAGCAGTACTAGCCTCGATTTTATCTAAAACTCAGGAAAGGTCTGTGCTTTCAGTAGTGTATTCATATACTGCCCGTCCTAGGCTCTTCACCGCCTCAAGCGTTACGTGATCCAGTTTGGAGGACCTGCACATCTTAAGTGCACTCAATCTCTTGACTAATTCATCCATGGTAAAGGATACGGCCCACTCAGCTTCCTCGTTCTTTCATACTCGATGTCATCTGCCGGACGGGAAGAGCTCACGTGTTTCTCCGAGCTTCTCATCCAGCGGTATTTCGTTCGGAGAATATGAAACTTCTTCATGGAGATTCTGTATCCCTGACCCCAGATGTCTTCATCCATCTTTTCACACAGTTCTTTCCAGTGCCTACATTTTTATGTACGGATATTTCTGTGAAGTTCCCTCTCCCGATGTGGTCGCTATTGATTTAAAAACAGGGGATTTTAAGGGATCAAAGGATCACTGAATTAATTTATGAAGGTGTATATTTAGATTTGACATAAAAATAGCGTTTTGTATGGTTGGGTTTTCGATAAAGAGAATAAAAAAAGACCATGGCATTTATTTCTCTTTATCATGATGTCTGGGAGTGGTAAGGATGAACCAGTCTCCATTGTGAAGTGAATACCTACTAAGATATATTATGAAACGCCAGAGCATCTTCGCTGTGGGGACAAATGACGGAGGTGTCATCAACATAACATAAAAATTCTTAGCCAAAATGTGGGTTTGAACGTTGATGAAGAAAGTGTTGCCCTTAGTGAGGTGAAAAGTTAACTGTATAGTAGTAAAGAGATCTAGGGACTCGGAGACTGAGATTTCAGAAATCCTGATAAAGACTCCAAAGAGGAAATCGAAAACTCAACACAGCCAAATGCTATCCGGTTAAACTTTATACCACGGGGACACAAGTTATGTATGTATATTGATACAATAAAAAGTTTAATCTGAAATAGAATAATAAAATCAAAGCTTTATATGCCAGAAAAATTAAAAATTGGTTTTATATTATATATATATATATATATATATATATATATATATATATATATATATATATATATATATATATATATATATATATATATATATATATATATATATAATATAAAACCAATTTTTAATTTTTCTGGCATATAAAGCTTTGATTTTATTAATCTATTTCAGATTAAACTTTTTATTGTATCAATATACATATATAACCTGTGTCCCTGTGGTATTACACATTCCATGGCTAATTACAAATACGAGCAATGACATGATATGTGTTTATGTAACTTTTCAAAACAACCCCTCCCATCTTCGAACCATGTATATAATCCAGGCTTTTAAAATAATTTACCGTGTTCAAATGTAAAACGTGTTAGTAATGCTAGAATGAATGCGTATAAACTGTTTAAATAGTCATCACTGGGGGAGAGGAAATGCGATTTTTGGGTAACGACTTTAGGCATTTTTAATAACATCATTTTTCTTGTTTCTCGATAAAAAATTGAAAGCATGGGGTCCTGCAAAAATGTAAATGAGCACAATGTGGTTTTGATACTCGAAAGTTTTTTGTTTTAAGAGAATTAACTACTCGTATTTTCAATAAATTCTTTTCTGTTTTATGTTTTTTCTATTATTGATGATTTACGATAACTATAGGAAAAGTTTCTTTATTGTCTCTTATCAATATAGTTCGGTATATTCTTCTTCTTTGATAAACTTAAATAAATAGATTCCATCTATTCCATCTTTACATGCTTCCTTATTGGATGTCTTGATGTCAAATGTATTTTTTTCTTTGCATTTCTGCCCTGGCTCAATTGTTTGGTAATTTATCTCTATTTATCTTAAAACAGAAACTAGAAGAATTCAGATTTAACCATTACAGAAACATACAAACATAAACATCGAAAAATTTGCATTAAAGCAGCAGCTCGAGAAGCACTAGGCAAAGAGGACCAAAAATGAGCTAATATAGAATCGATTTAATAGAAGAGATCATGGGATGCATAAAAAATTATCTATTAAAAATATCTTAGTACAAAGAAAGAAGACGATTTGCAGCAATGTAAAGGGAAAAATAGGAAAGTTTAATGAAGGACAGGAAAAGAAATAAAACCAGGGATGGAAAAAAACATGCCGACACGTCGAACAATATTTTGGATAAGAGCTCTGAATCTTGGATAACACTTAAATCATTAAGAAACAACAACAGAGAAACATACCTTATACACTATATAACTGAGCAATAATGCAAAGAATATTATAGGCAGCTACTAACAGAAATCTGTCCCAGTTTCGTAGAAGACAGAGAAAAACTAGAATATCAGAGTCAAAGTCAAATGCCACCAGCACATACGTCGAATTTTGATTGGTCACATAAAAATACTCTGGGCCAATCTTCTACCGACCAAGAAATTTTAGATTTTGCCCACATGAGCCTGGTTTGCTTCTGTTTTGCTGTTAATAGTGACCTTTCCTTTACCTATACAAAAATTTAATTTTTTCCAACTATGAGTACACTTTAAATTGTCTGTAATTCAATCTTACAAATTTAATTCAGATTTATGTAAATTCTTGCATTTTCTTGATATACTAAATCCAGTTTTATGATTCCATTTAGCTTTAGCTTGACTTTTTTTACCAATAGTTTTTACTAATGTTCTCCAATTCCTATCAGAAACAAATTTTGGATGATCTGAGATTTTAACCTTTTTTTTTATCTAAGATACTTATTGTTTCCCCATAATGCTTATTTATATTGTACACTGTAGTTTGAGAAATGTTAAGTTCATTTGTCACTTTACGGATTGTTTTATTGCGGCAACATTTACCAACTCACAATTTTTTTAATTTTTACTTTTGCAACATCTTAAGTGAATCCCAGTATCGCTATGTTCCCAAAAAGATTTTTCTTGAGCCTAGTTTCATCTCTTTGGTTACTTTTTCAATTGTGAATATATTTCCGTCGACCACTTCGCTCTGAGGAAAATAATGTTAATCTTCGACATAAGCGACATGGTATCCTAATTTATTTGTTAGAATATTGTCTTTTCGAATATTAAGCTATGTTATGACGTATTCCAGACGTATGACCAGACTTGGAGTAGGTATAATGGGCATAAGCGAAATGAGGTGGCTAAATAGTGGTGCTCGTATTGTTGACAACCATATGGTATACCCTCGGGAAATGATGACGGTCAATGAAATTCAAAAAAAAATTGGTTAATATGCATAAAAAGGTAAAAGAAGCAGCTGGTCTTCAAAAATCCAACACAGCTAGCATACTGCAAGATCAACACGTCTACATCATCGCAGATAAAAATCAAGAAATATGTATATGAACCAAATACATAAAACAACTCTTTAATGATAATAGGTCCGAACAACCTCCGTCCTACATATGTAATGACCACTTACCAATCACATCAGATGAAGTGGAAAAAGCAATATCACAATTAAAAGAAGAAAAAGCTCCTGGACCTGACAATGCATATGCTGAACTCATAAAGCTATTTAACACCGACGGTACTCAATGACAAATAAAAATATTCAATGATATATTTAAACGGAGTAATACAAAGATCGTGGCTGAAGTCAACGTTTATTGCTCTAGCAAAGAAAACAAAATCCGTATCCTGCAATGATTTTTGGACCATCAGCTTAATGAGCCACATTTTAGAGTTATTTCTAAAAAATTTACATTAAAGGATATAAGACTAGGCGAAGAAAAAATCCTCAACAGTGGTTACGCTCTACCTTTATTCCCCTGCCCAAGAAAGTCAATGCAAAAAGATGTGAGGATCACAGACTCATTAGCCTGATGAGTCACACTTTAAAGATATTCTTAAAAATAATACATCAAAGATTATACAAAAAATGTGAATGGGACATCAGTGACTAACAGTTCGGGTTTAGGCAAGGTTTAGGAACACGAGAAGCAATAGTAGCAGCACAGGTGCTGGTCCAAAATTGTTACGATCAGAAGAAGGATGTGTTCCTATGCTTTTTAGATTACCAAAAAGCGTTTGATCGTGTCCAACACCACAAGTTAATGCAGATCCTCAAGAAAGTTGATATAGACCAAAAAGACATAAGATGCATTGAAAACTTATACTGGCATCAAACAGCACAGTTAAAAATAGACAACTCTATATCCAAACCCATACATATAAGAAAAGGCGTTCGACAGGGATGTTCGCTTTCCCCTCTTTTATTTAACATTTATTCTCATGCGAAGATGGGAATCAAAGTGAATGGAGTATTGATCAACAACATACGATATGCTGATGATGGTGTCTTAATTTGTGACAACATAGTCGATCTTCAACAACTTGTCACTATAATCGGAGAATACAGTAAGCGAATGGGATTAGAGATTAATACCAAAAAAACCAAATTTATGATCATCTCCAGAAACTTGGATGCACTTGAAAACTCCACCATGTAACGCTTCCTTGCTACAATAATATTACAAGGCCAGAATCGCTCGTTGTCGAAGAGAATTAGGGCGGGGTTATAGAAACTATATCGTATTTTAAATCCAAGCACAATTAGATAATATGAAGTTATAATTTATTATTGGACGCCACCCCTGGTTTATCCTCAAAGGGGAAGAGCAAAAAAATTAAGATTTATTGAAAGTTTACAAGAAAACTATTCTTTATTATTTCTTAGTAATGAACAAAAAGAAAACATTAAAAGTTACGTCATCCCAAAGGGATTCCAAAATATTATTTTATGTTAACATTATCATAAACAAAAAATCTTTGTATCGTATTAAATTAAGAATTGGTTATAAAGAAAATGAATGTATATATATATATATATATATTAACCCCAAATTTCGAAATTTGTTTACATTGAAAATAATATAGTTATTTATCAACTAGCAACAATGAAGAAAATAAACCTTTAAATTAAATTAGAACACTTCACTATATTTTCATTTTTTTTTGAGTTCATAATCATTTCTGTTGTCTTGAAAGTAGGTATAATAAAAATTGGTACAACCTTAATCTGCTCTGTTTCTCTTCTTGTTTAATAAGTCACCAAATAAACCATTGATTCAGCTACGTACTATATAAAATCACCACCATCCTAGATAAGAGGGGTTAGGGATTCCAAAAAAAGATACTGCTACTGGGCCATGATCTGGAATAACTCCATAGCAATACTATCTTGCGACGAGTATTAGAAATATAATATCAGCATTATAGCCTCTCCAATGAGGGTCTCTGAATTGAGACCCACTTTATAAAACACGTCTTAACGGTTGGACGGTCTTAACAGAAAAGAGCGAAGCGCTGTCATGGCGCCTGAATCTGGAAATTGGGTGTGAGCGACAAGTTGAAAAATATGCTCATCTACCGGATATATTTGGGAATTACAGAAGAAACCTTGAGTCGGCTACAAGTAGGTACTTGACAGATAGATGGGGTTAGAAGTTTTATTTAAAAAAAAATAATCGAAATATATAATGAGTTTCTTTTAAATCTTTTGAAACGGTTACACAGCCCTCCCCACGATTTCAACTGGGTACCAGCGTGGAATCGGACTAGGCATGGTGGCACACCATACTAACCTTTTCAAAAGTGGAAATAGATATACGGAGAGGTAAGACAAACAGAATGGACAAATGTAGCTACAATCTGGACTCACAGAATCCTTCTTTCACAACTCACGTGGGAACAACTCAAAGATTTCAGAACAAAGCGAAACAGAACGCATAGAAATGACTCAACTATAAAAATGTAAACAAAAAAATTGCATTCTCACTCTCAAAATGCATAGGGTATTTCACCTATAACCAATATCATGAACAAAGCGGAATAAAACAAAACATATCTACAAATCATTATTTGAGACCAAATGCTCGCATTTAATCGAAATAATATAATTAAGATATTACCATTCGAAATTTCATAAGTAATATAAAGCAAAACATACTAGTGTTGTCACCAAGATACAAAACAGATAATTTACTGCGTAGTCGTTATGAGACCTAACACAATAAAACACAAAAAAAATAATGTTATCGTTTGTTCGGAAGCGTAGAGTCTTTCATCTATGACTTAATCCACGAATAACATAAGAATAATAATACAATCGTATCATTAACGCAATAAGATACAAAATACAAATGTGTCATCGTTTGTTCGGAAGCATAGAGTCTTTCATCTATGACTTAATCCACGAATAACATAAGGTAATAACGCAGCGCGTCATTATAGACACATTTAGAAATACACAAATAAAAGGAAAGAGTTACTAATAGTTCAAAATTGGGTACATTAAAGTTCTACAAAGACAAGCCTTAATAAGTTTACTGGGAAAGGTAGACATCAGAATTTCTGTAAGACACATCTATATTTAGAAACAAAAAAAAAGCTGATGTTTAGTTATTAGTATGACAACTAGAATTTGTGATAACTAACGTGTATCATCCGCCTATAATAGGGACAACATCGGTAGGTCAACTTCGGGTAGGGTTAACTTCGGGTAGGGTCAACTTCGGGTAGGGTCTAAATAATTCTAGATTACATAACTAAACAGGTATTGGAGAACTAAAAAAAGTTTCCTGACGCGGGAGGCTGTTATTCTAGATTTATTACTGAAATACAATTATGAATGGCTTATCATTCCGACGAGTCAACTAGCGGGAATCCGCTTACTTCATCCCTAGCCTTCCTCAGTGTCTGGCCATTCAGAATATAGGATGTTAGACAGCAATAATCTTTTCAAACATTATTTTGGGGGGTTTCGAATAGAGAGTCGAAATTCGAAGATCTCCACACTAAGAGTAAAACTTAGGCAAATGAACAGATACTATAATGAACTATCATTGGTAACTAGACAGAGGAATCTTGATATCTTTGGTATAGATACCAAAAAAAATTACTTGGATTTATAAATCCGTAAAATAAGATAAATTGAATTTTGTATCCACTTGAAGACAACTAAAGGTATGTACAATTTATTGTAATATAAACTAACATAAGCATAAAAATATCACACTCTACCAAGGCATTCTAAAAATAAAATGAGATTAAATTTTGCAAACACCCTTAAAATCAATATAGGTTCTTGGTCGGGGTAGCATAAACTTAAGATCTCGATCAATACAAACTAGAGAGAGAATAATACCGAAGTAGAATAAGATAAGATAAAAATAAAATTTATGTCGAAAAGAAATACGACATATATACATATATATAGACATATTGATCACAATAAATGATCAATATTATAATAATAAAAAGTAAAACAGTTCAACGAACTGGGGTGCGAGCCAAACTGAGTTGCTCTGGAGATCGACGTGCGGAGTCTCCTACACTACTTCCAGAGGCTCGTCTCTTTGCGACAACATCTGAGATACACAAAATTATTAATTGGAATAGGGATAGTTCCACTAATCCACTTGACTATAGCAGGATGCTCCCTGACTAATAGTCAACACCACCGACATAAAACAAGGGTTGTCGAGACAGCTCAAAAAAAAGATTGAAACGTATCAACTTCCTGAAGGGAAAGAAGCACTAGGGGACAGATTTGCCGAAGCAAAGTGGTATTCAATGTACTAAGTACTAGGGTATCAGTGCTGTACTGACCCCACGCCAAAAAAATTTGGAAAGGAAACGAATCCTCTCCAGGATAAAGTTCGCGTTAGCGCAACTCTTCCTGTACACGGGCCACGGAGGGATTGAATAGTCGCTGGAGAAGGTAGCAAAGATTAAGTACGCAAAGGCGTAAAGGGAATCAACCAAAAAATTAAAAATTAAGAATGGACTGAACATTTTAGAAGAAAGGTATTAAAAATTTAAGAAAACTGATTTATTCGGTTTCACAATCTGAATCTGAAATTATCCGTCGAAACACTGACTGGTTTATAAGCTTTAGGTCTGAATAAAACAAAAAAATAAACAAAAATCACGACATATTTACATGCAAAATTAAACTGGATGCTCGATTTGATGAATCGACATCAGGTACAGTTCGTTGGCTATTAGGCACAACGACTAATGGCAGATTTCTATAAATATGGCTCTAACCTAACCAAAAGTGTGGAACAGACCAGTGTTAAAGTTTCTGGAAGCGAAAAGAGGGATACTTCAGCTTAACAAAGGCGGGTGGCCAACAACACAGCTTAAACAAGCTTCGCTATGGTTATCCACTAGGTAGACAACCTAAATAGCATCAAACAATAATAAAGTTGACTATCACAGTCAAGCAATAAATGAATTTCCAACAACTGGTTGAAAATTGAACTAACGCACAAGAAGAAAGACAGGATGGCCAATAGTTCCATAAGAATATCCTCTGTGATTGATCACAGCGGAAAATTTCCAAGCAAGAAGACTCCCAAAAGGACAAAAGAAGAAAATAAATCCAAACCGTTAATACACAATCTTGGAGAAGAAGAAAGAAAATGGGTTTATGGCATACAAACCATAATCGATACACAAACAGTTTAGTCTAAAACTGTTGTTTCCAAAAGAAACAAAAAAAAATCATAAGAGTATTCCACGAAACAAAAACTTACGAAAAGACTTAAAAGGAACGGAAGAATCATTACCGTTTTCCAAAGAAATAGAAAAATATTACAGTCCATCGTCAATAATAAAAAAATCGTGATGTTGGATGTAACACACCACAACAATAAAAAAAGGTTGAACAGTAAAACATTTTTGACACCTAATTGAATCCAATATGGTCGTCATACAAATCACAAAGAAATGTTTACCGTTATTTAGCAGAATTCTAACAGAGTCAAAATAATATAAACTTTTAATTCTCAGTGGGTCATTTAACGGTAGTACCAGAACTATTTCAATTGTTAAACAAACGTGGTCTTAACGTCGACATAAAGATAAAAGATAAATTCACAATAGGCGGCAGCGGGTTGTTTCACCTCTGTTTATACAAAGAGTCACAATAGACAACAGCAAACTACTTCAACCTCACTTGTACCGTATCATGAACACAAGATAATAAATGAAAGCTTTTGAGCCTTAGCCAAAAGTTTCAAAGCAAAAAGATATACGTGGTCTAGTAAACTATATTAGAAGACCGCAAAAATGTCAACGACAAAAAAAAAAAAGAAAGCTGCTGCGTATACAACAGTCTGACATCACACAAATAACTCAAGATACAATAATACAGGTCACGTGCCTGTACGTCCTACAGGACATCTCGAGAAAAAAAAGGTAAAACCACAAATAACAATAAATTCCAGTACCAAAAACATACTTCTACTACATCTGACCACACAAAGACATAAAATTAACATAACAGAAGGAGAATAATAATATTTCCGCTCTATATTCTCAACAAAGACGCCTTAGGCAGAGAGAAACGAAGTCATATCATTACTTCCTTATACATTCAAAACAAAAGAACCATGGACTGTAAAATATAGAAAGCATTTTCCTTTTCAGGAAATAAAATTTTCTTTTCAAAGTACGAAAAAGTTAAACTATGAAAAAATAAATTTTTAAAATAAACGAAAGACAAATTAAAAAGAAAATTTAACAGATAACAGACTAAACATATTAAAAACATCCAAGATCAAAGAACTCAACTTCAAATCCTCGCAAAAAAATATTTCGCGTAAGTATTCTACAAAAATCCAGATAACACATTTTAAAATTAGGTAGGTCGGGACAGCCTGTATATAGATATAATTCATGGCTGTTTGCCGCAAATAAAAACCATGAATCAAGGTTAAGAAATAAAATTCACTTAATTGATTTTTCAAATAACGAACGCTAAAAGCCATTTCGTTCATTTAAAATAAACACATTGAGGAATATAATTATTATGGTTCTTATAAACAGACTGAACTGCAAAGAGAAAGAATTGAGGACTATACAAATTGTCGAGACATATTAGCCGGAATAATTTCAAGGTTTCACTCAATCTAAACACTAAAAAAGAACGACGAAATATTATATTACTTACAAACGCTTCTAAGAAAAGGCCAGCGTTTAGATACCAAATCAATTATTTCATGAACGTAAACAAAATTTCTAACATGGAATGTTTATTTTTTTAGACGAGTCTGTAAATACACAAATTAATATCGTTCGCATTAAGAATACCGACAAAAAGAAATTAAGCAGTGAATGTTTACATCACATCATTCCAAATACGTTTTATTTTGATCTCAGAAAGTAGACGGAAATATTTCTACGTAATTTTACGAAGACTAAAAACGAATACATATAAATACTTTGCAAAAAATTCTAAAATAGTAGCAGTGTTGATTTAATGAAAAATTGGATAAAACAAATACACAATTTAACCAAAAAAAATGGTTCAAAACATACAGACTTAATTAACCACATATACAGGGGGGTACAAAACAACTAATAATATTGAAAAAAACTCTGAAGATACAGGAATATTCAAAAGCCCCACACGCTTGGCGACATTTTGTAACGAAGATACAAATGTCGCAAATCTAAAACATGCCACACGTCGAGGCGCCATTTTGTAACGCTTCCTTGCTACAATAATATTACAAGGCCAGAATCGCTCGTTGTCGAAGAGAATTAGGGCGGGGTTATAGAAACTATATCGTATTTTAAATCCAAGCACAATTAGATAATATGAAGTTATAATTTATTATTGGACGCCACCCCTGGTTTATCCTCAAAGGGGAAGAGCAAAAAAATTAAGATTTATTGAAAGTTTACAAGAAAACTATTCTTTATTATTTCTTAGTAATGAACAAAAAGAAAACATTAAAAGTTACGTCATCCCAAAGGGATTCCAAAATATTATTTTATGTTAACATTATCATAAACAAAAAATCTTTGTATCGTATTAAATTAAGAATTGGTTATAAAGAAAATGAATGTATATATATATATATTAACCCCAAATTTCGAAATTTGTTTACATTGAAAATAATATAGTTATTTATCAACTAGCAACAATGAAGAAAATAAACCTTTAAATTAAATTAGAACACTTCACTATATTTTCATTTTTTTTTGAGTTCATAATCATTTCTGTTGTCTTGAAAGTAGGTATAATAAAAATTGGTACAACCTTAATCTGCTCTGTTTCTCTTCTTGTTTAATAAGTCACCAAATAAACCATTGATTCAGCTACGTACTATATAAAATCACCACCATCCTAGATAAGAGGGGTTAGGGATTCCAAAAAAAGATACTGCTACTGGGCCATGATCTGGAATAACTCCATAGCAATACTATCTTGCGACGAGTATTAGAAATATAATATCAGCATTATAGCCTCTCCAATGAGGGTCTCTGAATTGAGACCCACTTTATAAAACACGTCTTAACGGTTGGACGGTCTTAACAGAAAAGAGCGAAGCGCTGTCATGGCGCCTGAATCTGGAAATTGGGTGTGAGCGACAAGTTGAAAAATATGCTCATCTACCGGATATATTTGGGAATTACAGAAGAAACCTTGAGTCGGCTACAAGTAGGTACTTGACAGATAGATGGGGTTAGAAGTTTTATTTAAAAAAAAATAATCGAAATATATAATGAGTTTCTTTTAAATCTTTTGAAACGGTTACAACCATAACACTGAATACTAAGTCCATTGAAAGAGTGGGTAAATTTAAATACCTGCGATCGTGGCTTTTTGAAGACTGTGCATCGGACAGGGAAGTAAAATGTCGCATTGAGCAAGCTCGACAAGCTTTCGTAAAATTCAAGAAGGTACTGACTTGTTCAGAGTTCGATCTTCAACTGAGACTAAGGTTTACTAAGTGCTACGTGTGGTTAGTGCTGCTATATGGCGTAGAGGGCTGGACACTCAAAACGAGGGATATAAACAGATTAGAAGCTTTCGAAATGTGGCTCTATCGCCGTATCCTAAAAATACCATGGACAGCGAAAATCACAAATATAGATGTTCTTAAAAGAATAAACCAAGAACGCCAACTTTTCGAAACCATAAAGAAAAGGAAAACGGCGTATCTAGGTCACATCATGCGAAATGAAAAATACCAGTTCCTCCAACTTATAATCGAGGGTAAAATTGAAGCAAGAGGGGAATGGGACGCAAGAAAATGTCTTGGCTCCGAAACATAAGGCAATGGACAGGGATTAACGACATACAATCTCTGATACATATTGCAAGAAATAGAGAATTAATGGAAAATGTGATCGCTAACATCCATTAGTGGATTTGCATCTGAAGAAGAAGAAGAAGAAAAAATCAGCCGTACACAGTTTGGGTTTTCGGAACGCAATGAGTACGAGAGATGCTCTCTTTAGCATACAGTAAAACACGACAAGCTGACGGAGATATTAACAAATATAGAAATAAAATGTAGGATAGATAAAGCCAGATCTGCACTTCAAAAACTGGCTAAGCTATTCAAATGCCATGATTTATCAGTACCCATAAAAATCAGGTTACTACGATGTTATATCTTTCCTATACTGGGACGTTTTATTAAAAATGCAAAAAGAAAAGGAGTTATTAACCACAATAAAAACAGCCAAAATCGAATACCTCGGTCACATCATGAGGAACAGCTAAAGATATGGGTTGCTGCAATTAATTCTACAAGGAAAAGTGGAAGGATAACAAGGACCAGGAAGGCGAAGAATTGCCTGGCTGAAAAATCTACGTCATCATCATCATCATATAACGGGGGTCCTACGACGATTGCCGCTTCCCGCATTTCAGCCTCCATCTTTTCCTATCTCTCCAATCTACCTCTTCTAAGCCTCTAGATTGCATTGTTTTTGTAATTTCTCTTCTCCAGGAATTTGGTGGTCTTCCCCTTTTCCTTCTTTCTGGCGGAACATACATTAAGACTTTCTTTGGCCACCGCTCATCCTCCATTCTCATCACGTGACCATACCATTGTAATTGCCTTCCGGTATTCTATCTGAAAGAGTATCTCTAATTCCTGTACGGTTTCGTATTTCCTCATTCCTGATTCTTTTCATTCTCGATACTCGACATGACCTTCTAAGATAATTCATTTCCACAACGTCTACTTTATCTCGTTCATTCTTTGTCATCGTCCAACATTCGGCACCATATGTGGTAATTGGTTCTACAATTGCTCTGTATACGTGAAGTTTGGTATGCATCTTTATTTTATTAGACCACAGTAATGAATTCAGTATTCGGATGCATTTTTCCCTTGGGTTATTCGGTTTTGTACATCTATCTTAACTCTGCCATCTGCTGATATGATGCTTCCTAGATATTTATACTGGTTGCAGCCTTTTATGATGCGTTTTCAAGCCTCAGATCTGTGGTATTTTCTCCAATTTTTAAATATTCTGTTTTGCTTATGTTTACAGTAAGCCCTCATTTGACATATTCCTCAAATAATTTTCGATTCATATAATTTATATCTTCCTCATCGGTTGCAACCACCACCTGATCATCTGCAAACAACAATGTATACAGAGTTTCTTGTCCCACTTCGATGCCCATAAATCTACATTTATTTCTCCAATTCCTCAATGCTTCTTGGACGTATATTTTAAAGAGTGTCGGTGACAAACAGCATCCTTGCTTTAGGCCTTTAATGACTTTAAATTCATTTGAGGTTCTGGTTCCAATTTTTACACAACTAACTGCATTTTCGTACAATTTATATATCCTCGTATATACGTCGAATCCAATCCGGACCTTTCGAGGACCTCAAACATTTTCTTTAACGGGACACTATCATATGCTTTCTCAAGGTCTATAAATACCAAATGGGTCTCTCTACTTCTTTCGACACGCTTTTCAATTATTTGTCGTAGGATAAATATATTATCAAGGCAGGATCTCCCGGTACGAAAGCCGCTTTGTTCTTCAATATCTTGTATCTGTCTTTCAACCCTCTTCTTTAATATTCTTCCGTACAACCGGCCCACAGAGCTCGTCACACTAATACCTCTATAATTGGAACAGTCTCTTTTATTCCCTCTCTTATATACAAATTTTATTAGGAAGGAATGGGTATACCAGTAAGGAACGAATATCTATATACGCTAAGTTTTGCCGACGACCAAATAGTGATCGCACAAGATGAGGATGACCTCAGTTTTATGATGAGAAAACTGGAGCAGGAATATACAAAAAATGGGATGGAAATAAACCTAAAGAAAACTGAATACCTAACAACGGAGAATACAGAAATAAAACAGCTGGAAATAGTCGAAGGTAAACAAATCAAAGGAACAGACAAGTATAAGTATTTAGCTTTTATAATATCAAACAAAGGAACAACGGAGGAAGATATAAAAAATAGACTAGGACAAACAAGAGACTGCATACGAAAATTGAACCCGGTACTATGGGATAAGAACATCAGCATGAAAACAAAGAAAAAAATATATAATTCCATGACAAGAAATATCCTCACCTATGGGTGTGAAAATTGGACAATAAATAAGAAAACCAAAAACAAAATAAGAGCAACAGAGATAGAATTCCTAAGGAGAAGCTGCAGAGTAACAAGAAGAGATAGAATAACTAACATGGAGATTAAGAGGAGAATGGGAATGAACTCTGACATAATAGACTACATCGAACAGAAGAGGTTAACCTGGTACGGACATGTCAGAAGAGCAGACCAAAATCGGTGGATAAATAGAATAACAGAGTGGAGCCCGATAGGAAGAAGAAAGAGAGGCAGACCCCGAAGATCTTTCAGAGATGAAGTGGACGAAGCAATGAGTAGAAGAAACCTACAGGAAGGGGACTGGCTA
The DNA here is from genome assembly GCF_040954645.1 of Diabrotica undecimpunctata. Classification (NCBI taxonomy): domain Eukaryota; kingdom Metazoa; phylum Arthropoda; class Insecta; order Coleoptera; family Chrysomelidae; genus Diabrotica; species Diabrotica undecimpunctata. The sequence continues at coordinate 110,220,881 of NC_092811.1, read as the reverse complement.
AACAAGAAAAATTGGAGAAAACGGTTGAGTGAAGGAATACAGTGAAAACTGTGGAAATCCTTGTATATATATATATATATATATATATATATATATATATATATATATATATATATATATATAAATGTTATTAGATGTTACATAACTGGCTTTTCTTGGTCGATGTTTAAATTGAATAAAGTATAATGAAAACCAATTTAATATTTCCCGATATTTTATTTCAAAAGGGTACATGCTACTAATTAAATTAATGTGTATGTATGTGGAAACATTTTAACGTTGTAGTCACTTAGTTTATTAATTCATTTAGAGTCATATTTATATAATTTTTATTGTATTTCAGTTTTTTTTTCTTCACACCCCTAGGCGATATGTTTTTATACAAAATTTATCGTTCTTTTCATGATTCTTTTTTATAATAAAACCTGTGTAACCTTATACATCACTTTGATCCTTCGCAACATAACTTTACGCACTGTAAAAACCTGTCAAAAGGAAATAAAAACCGAATTTCCATAGATTTTTGATCTTACACATCGCATCACATAACAAAAACCGTTTGAAATATTCAAATGCATATCTAGTTTTATCTGTACATCTCCATACCCTCTCATGGAATTGTTAGGCACTTAAGATGAATAAAACAAGTCGAGTTTATACTAGCAAACACACAAGCACTTGAGCGAACTGAAGCTAAACCAAAATAGAGGTGAGAGTTCGTAAGCCGAATCATTGGAAAAAACAATACAACGACGAGGGAATCGAGTGGTTGATTTCTATTGTTTGGATTTACAAATTAACTCATTGATTTCGGTTCGTGCAAATAATAGCATCGTACACGTACCATAACGTATAAAATTGACGTTGAAATTATAAACGAAATATGATCGTTAGTTTGACTCATAAAAACCGGATCAGTGTAATATAAAATGTCTGAGAACGTTCCGCAATCTTCAAATATGTATGTACAGTCCATCTAATTTACTTACCGTTGCACGTCATTATCAGTGACAGAGATCGAAGTTGACATAGTTGCCAAAGTATAAAAAAATCCTGAATCCATTTTAAATCAAATAGGTCATATAATTATTGCAAAAGTGGATTATACAACAAAACAAATTAATATTTAATGTAAATAAATAGAAACAAAACAATAGTTAAAGAATAATCTTGTTAAAAACAATTTGAGCCGCTTCTATGCGTCGTATAAAAATGTAAAATGGAATACTTAAACAAAAACAACACTTTTTTCATTACGTATTAACATTAGTCAACACCGCAACTGTCAAATAAGTGTTACCAATTTATGCCAAAATATCACCTTCGTTCGATTACAGTTACAGTGTGTTCCGAACAAATGTTCTTCATAAAAACGCTTTATGATGCATTTATACAAATTAAATGAAACATATTGTAGTGTATTTCTTTAAGTTAACATTAATAGAAATATTTAAATAATATTAATACGCGTATATAATAAAATATATCTAGTGGCTGTAATGCCAGTGTACTCGGCAAAGTGATTCTAAAAAAGAACACACTAACACACCTACCGCCTAAATATTTCGTGTTGGTATCATGTGACTCGCGAAAACAGAGTACCTATCTACAAGTGAAGAAGACATAGAAGATCTACAGATTGATGACAACGTAACAATCAAAGGAAAGGATAAATTCAAATACCTGGGGTTTATAATCACGAAAAAGGCAACAACAGAGGAAGAAATTACACAAAGATTAGGACAAACAAGAACAGTAATCCGACAACCGAACTCAGTATGGTGGGATAGACACCTAAATATGAAGACAAAAACGCAGATTTATAAAACATTAGTGCGAAGTATTATGACATACGGGGCTGAAAATTGGATCATAAACAAGAAAAACAGCAGTAAGATAGTAGCAACAGAGATGGAATGCCTGCGAAGATGCTGCAGAGTAACAAGAATGGATAGGAGAAGTAATGACGAAATAAAGCAAAGAACATCAATAGAAACAGACATACTAACATATATAGAACAAAAAAGATTAAAGTGGTATGGACAAGAAGAACTAGCGACAGCAGATGGATAAAGAGAATAACCAAATGGAGCCCCATAGGAAGGAGGAAAAGAGGACGACCCCGAAAATCCTGGAGGAACGAAGTAGACGACGCCATGAGTAAGAGAGGCCTAAACGATGGAGAATGGAACAACAGAGAGAGATGGAAACGGTTGAGCGAGGGAAGGCAGTGAATACTGTAGAATCCCTAAATATATATATATCATGTGACTTCACGGGCTAAGACGCGGATGACGTGCAACGGTAAGTAAATTAGATGAAGTATATGTATGTATGTATATAAGATCATTCACAGCAGTTAGCTCAACAAATCGGTAAATAATTATTACTGGTAGTAATGGTTACTAGTAGATACCACGTGCTTCTTGATATCATCTGCCCATCTCACTTGGGGCTTTTCTCTGCTTCGTTTATTTTCCCACGGTCTCCAACTTATAAGAATTTTGTTCCATCGGTTTTCTTTTTGTCTTATATTGTGTCCGGTAATCTCCATTTCAATTTTTCAACTTCTTGTCTAACATCCCTCACTTTTGTTTTCTCTCTTTTCCACTCGTTTCTATTTTTATCCATTAGTCTTATGTGCAACATTTGTCTTTCCATTGCTCTTTGGGTTTGTATGATTTTGTCCATGTTTGCTTTTGTAAATGTCCACGTTTGGTAACCATAAGTGAGAACAGGGAGTAGGCATACAGTTGATTCTATACTTTGGTCTTAAGATGCTGTGGATATCTTTTGTTTTTAAGAATGTAGCTGAGGCGAATGGCGCCCATGCCAGTCTAACTCGTCTTTTTATCTCTGCTGTTTGGTTTTCTTTGTTAAATTTCATAGTTTGACCCAGATATATATAATCCTGAACTTGTTCTATTTCATCTTGTCCGATCCTCATTGTGATGTCTTCATCTGTATTTGTTATGATTTTGGTCTTGCTGTAATTCATATTAAGGCCTATCTTTCCAGATTCTACGTCCAGTTCTTTCATCATTTCAAATAATTCTTCTTTTTTATCGGTTACCAATGAGATGTCATCAGCGTACCTTAGATGGTTCCAGCGTTGTTCACAAATTTTTATACCTTTTTCTTCTCATTCTAATCTTTTAAAAATATCTTCCAGAGCCCGATTGAAAAGTTTCGGTGATATTGTGTCACCCTGTCTCACGCCTGTATTTATTTATAGTGATTTTGTTCCTTCATATACTTTAATTGTTGTTTTGGCTTCTTTATACATATATATTGGCCATTAGTTTCGTATTTCTGTGGTCAATTCTGCTGTTAATCAAAGAACTTTTCACTGCCCAATGTTTGACACTGTCGAAAGCCTTTTCGAAGTCTATGAACGCTATGTATAGAGGATTGTGATATTCATTTGCTCGTTCTATAAGGAGAAAGTAAATAGATTGTAGACTCATAGTAAAGTTATTATTTGTTATGCTTTGTCTGGATCATATATTTTGTTGAGGAAAAGGAACAACCGCTACTGTCAATCGAGAGTGTTATTGAAAGAACATTTTTACAACTTTTTTGAGAGATTAAAATATGTTTATCATACACTTGCTGTAAATTTCTCACCTAATCTGTACATTTGTGGTATGCTAAAGGAATTCATTGTTAAGTCAAAATAACGACCAGAACATATTGAAGAGTCTACGATAAAAGAACATATTTTCAGCATGATGGTGCTTATTTTGTACAAATTGTTTAATTAGCAAACATTTTATGTTGAAGGAATCGAATCATTAAAAGGAACGGTTTCTCCCAATCAAACGTAAAGCCAAACCAAACCGCACACGTTCATCTGATTTTGGATTCTTCCGCATCGCGAAATCGCCGGCAAAAGGAAAATTCGCATGGCTCTGTGTGACAAAAATACACCGGTATCCGACTATATTGCATCCCAAAGAGCAAAAAAAAAAATAAAATAAAAAGTAGAAGGTAAGGAATGTATTATGTGTCAAGCTTGTATAGCAAGATTTTCGTATGCATGAGGGGAATTGTGTATTTTTCATAACATTATCCCTAAATGATTCATCGGGTTAAAATGTACTTCTTCTTCTTAAAGTTCCCTCTCCTCAATGGAGGTTGGCTACTACAATTTTAAACTCTTCTCTATCTTCAGCTGTTCTTATTAGCTGTTCAAAATTTAGCCCTGTCCATTGTCGGATGTTTCTGAGCCACGATAGTCTTTTCCTTCCTAGGCCTCTCCTTCACAAAGCAGTTTTTTTATTTTTTCGAAAGATTTTCTGGCCTGTTCTATTCTCGATCTTATTTCTAGATCAGGATTTAGGCTGCTATCGATCCAACATCCCAGGTACCTAAATCTATTGACCTGTTCTAAAATGTGCCCATTTATTATGCAAGGTTGAGGTACGTTTTGGTTTTTTCGGATCACTTTGGTTTTTTTAATGTTTATTTTCATACCAAATTGCTCACAGGTCGAGTTGGTCTTGTCGATGAGTCGTTGTAGACCTAAGTCGGAATCCGCAATTAACACTGTATCATCGGCGTATCTGATACTGTTGATATTTACGCCATTTACATTGACTCCATCCTTGGAATCCTCCAATGCTTATTTAAATAGAAACTCGGAGTAAAGATTAAACAGCAGAGGTGACAGAACACATCCCTGTCTAACTCCCCTCCTAATTTCTACTTCTGCGGATGTGGAACCTTCGATTATAACTCTGGCGTTTTGGTTCCAGTACAAGTTTTTTAAGAATTTGATGTCTTTTCCATCTAAACCGACTTCTTGCAAACGTTCTAATAGTAGGTCGTGTCCTACTCTATCAAATGCTTTTTCGAAGTCTATAAAGCATATAAATATATCTTTCTGTTGGTCGTAGTATTTTTGGGCGAGAACTAGTAAACTGAACAGGGCTTCTCTCGTTCCCATGCCGGCTCTGAATCCAAACTGATCGTCTCCGATGCTTGTTTCGCACTTTCTACAGATACTATTATGTACGATTTTTAGTAGGACTTTTTTAGTAGATTTTTTTTAAGGCTTATCAGACGGAACTCATTGCAGTGTTGTGGGTTTGGCTTTTTTGGTAGTGGGATGAATATTGACTCCAGCCAATCTTGGGGTATTTTGCCTGTATCATAAATGCGATTGAATAAAAGGACAAATATTTCGATATTTTTTTCGCTGATTAATTTTAACGTTTCTGGGTATATTCCGTCTGGACCTGGGCTTTTATTTGTTTTAAGATGATTAATTGCATGTACAAGCAACATTTTAATGCACAAGAAATGTGGTAAATTTTGATTACTTCACTTAGATTTTTTTATAGCTAGTTATCTTATATTTAAGTTTTGTTATGGAAAATAATGACCGGAAATTGTTTAAATTCCATTTAAACATACGAACTAATTTAAAACATTTCGTCAAGAAGTTCCATTTTCATATGTACGTAAACATAAACATAAACATTAAGCTGGCATTGAAGAGTCACAGGTATTTAGTTATTTATAAGTTTAAATATAGTACATATTAGAGGAAGTATTGCCATGTGGTAGTATTGTATTTAGAGTTTTGCTGCACAACGTTAGTGTGTTTACAAGCAGGTTTCGCTAGCAATTATAAACAGAAGATAATTGTTAGACAAATAAAGTAATATAGTGAACTGAAATACATTTTGTTATAAGTTTATTTAATTAAGGACCCAGAAGGAACTTCATCTCAACACCAAACTATTTAATAACACAAAGTAACAGTGCTCCGTAAGGAAATACGTTTTCACGTTCTAATACTAACACAATACTTTATGTAATCTCTTTGTCAACCGTTTTCCATCCACTTCTGAATGTAGGTATCTCCCAATTGCTTCCATCTTTTTCTATCTTGCGCCAATCTAATCTACTGTTTGCCTGCCACTGCTCTTATGTCATCTTCCCATCTTTTTTGCGGTCTTCCCATGCCTCTTGTTGTCGTCCTTGGTCTCCAATCTAGAATTCTCCGTATCCACCTGTTGTCATTATATCGGGCTACGTGACCTGCCCAGCACCATTTCATTTTTGTAATTTCTTCCACAATATCCCTAATCTTCGTTCTATGTCTTATCTCGGTGTTTCTAATCTTGTCTCTCAGTGATATTTCAAGCATGATTCGTTCCATTGCTCTTTGCGTTGTTTCTAATTTTTTAGCAGATTTTTGGTAAGGGCTACTGTCTCCAAGCCGTAGGTACAAACTGGTAGTATGCATGTGATATACACCTTTTTCTTTAAGTTTACAGGAATGGAGGTGTTTTTCAAGATATATGCTAGTTTGCCGAAAACGCCCTATGCCAGTTGTGTTCTTCTTTTAATTTTAGCATCTTGATTTGGTTTTCCTAGTTTGATGACATGACCTAGATATACATAATTTTCCACCCAAGAAACACGTAAAGTACATGAGAGTAACATTGCACTAGAATGGAAAATGGGAGAGCACGTGTAGTAGGTGGCTCGGAAAGCTGCAAATAGTACGACTGCGTTGGATAGGGTGATGCCCAACATTGGGAGACCCATATCCGAAAGGATAATAACTTTACACGGTGTTGTGCAGTTGTTGGTCCTCTACGCGGCCCCAGTCTGGAGTGGGGCGGTAGAGATAACGGCCTACAGCATGGTACGAGTGGACAGAACAAGTCTGTTGCGAGTGGCATGCGCCTCATGACTGTGTCTGCGGCAGCCTTGTGGACTATCACTGGATGTGTTCCATTTCATATTTTGGCAGTGGAGAGAAAAGAGCTGTATAAGAGAAGAGACCTAAATTTATCGCCGAGAGAAGACAGTAATGAGAAAGGTCAATTTAAAGATGGCAAGAAGAATGAAACAACACGGATGATGTGGCATAATGGATAAAGATGCTAATCCCGAACATAAGAGATTGGGTGGACTGTGGCCATAGGCGAGTGTGACCCATACGATGTTAGAGTTCGACAGATGGAGTGTAGAAAGGAACAGAATGGAAGAGAGACAGGTGTGAATTTCGTTGCAATGGGAGAAATGATTAAGAGAATGCTTGAAAATAAAGCAGGTTGGAATGATGTACACAACTATATCCGTGCTGAAAACGAGAGGGAAAGATGCTGGAAGTTGAAGGTAGAAAATTGAGTGAGACTGTATGAGTTAAACTGTGTGAATCAGACTGTGGGAAAGGAGAAAATGTCTGTCTAGGAGTGATGCTGTATACGGAGCGGTAAGGGTCTTTCACGTGCCATATGGAACGGGATTCTTGTAAAAAAATCCTTTTTTGTGACCAAAAAAGGGGACAAAAGGAAAAGGAACAGGGAGTCTCCTTGCTTATAGTCTGTGGGTAAATCAAAGTAGTGCTTCGGAAGTGATGCCGGCCTTACAGCGGCCATTCCGCTTCCGAATCACTGGATGACAGAGGAGGGTCTTGTTTTGCATGTAGGCCTTCGGTGTAGACTTGGCAAGAAGAAGGCGTTGTAAAGTATCTCAGTAACTATCGCTGGAAGTATGAAGAACGAATCCTGCTTTGAGGTCCGGATAGTGTAGAATTCGTTCATTTATATAAGGCCGATAAAATGTTATGTTTGGTCCTTCGTGCTATATGAATGTGAAGCGTGGATAATGAAGCAGGAAGATTTAAAAAAAAGCTAGTGTTTGAAATGTGGTTTTACATACGTACGCCAAGAATCAGCTGGACCAGTAGAATGACCAATTAAAATTAGAGAAACAACTTTCCTCGGTCATATCATGCGTCACACTGAGTACAAGAGCTACAGCTATCTCTGGACGAAAATATAGATGGAAGGCGAAGTATAGGTCGTAAAGAGGGATCGTGTCTGAATTACATGCAGCGTAGGATAAAAACGAATTTGTCGGAATGGTCGCCAGCTTCAACAGAGATGGCACCTAGGGATGGGAACTATTATTTAGTAACATTTCTTTTAGTATTCAGCCTGTTCTCGGATAGTGTCTTGGCTTTGGACATTAATTCGATAAAATTAAACGCGATTAACATTATTTGTTGTTCATTTAGATATATCAAAGTAGATAAAAGTAGACAGTAGATAAAGTATTAAGTAAAAATCGTAGATAGAGTGTTTACAGAGACTGAGGCCGAGGCCACATTCTTGCCTTTCGAGAAAGTGAGGAATAGGTGGGCATTCCTGGAAAAGCAACGAATTTCTAAAGAAGGGTACGTGGGTGTCGCCTGATACTCCTATTTGATTCGTGGAGCATGAGCCCTCCACCACAAAATTGTTTCACTACTCTCGAAAAGAAATATAAGAATTAAGTTCACTTAAAGTCACCAGTATTTTTACATTCGAATGTTCGAGTTACTCCACAGCCTCTAGATCGGTAGATCATGGAACGCTAGACTGATGTTCGATAGGCAGGAGGCTCACGTAACAATATTTATACTTTTTGCTTCATAATTCAATAGTTACTTGTTTTAAAAAGTTCTGGAACTATCTTGTGACATGTTTAACATAAATATTTTTATATCGGATAATCCCAAATTAACTCATTTTGATATTAATAAATGTAGGTTTATGAGGATTTTTCTTTTTTAATTTAAAAAATCTAGATAAGTTATTTTTCATCTCGATTTTTCTTCATTTATTTTCTATGTAATATTTTTAACTTTAACTTGTAAACACAGAAACAATACTTTAATTGCAAATAAAGTTTCCCTTTGTTATATTAAGTTTTATTAGAAAATATTGCACTGACGACTCACAGCTTATTTTAAAGTAAAATACGTGACAGACAAAGTTTTGAAAAATTAGAAAAAAAGTAAAAATAAACCGACTGGAAAGAAAATGACTTTATAATGTTCTTACATCTCCGTTTTTCTTTCTAAAATATATCGTGCTAGTTTTGAACGAAAAGGTTTTCCGGGAGAGGCTCATTTATGGAAAATTAGCATATTAAACGTTTTCTACTTACCTATAAGAGAAAGGAATAACAATGAGGTTTTGCGTGGTGGCGTTCATACAGGCTCTTAATGTTAAGCTTCATAGAAATGTAACACAGCAGACATCTTAAAAGCAAGAGATAGAAACCTACATGATACAATGAGAGGAGTTATACAGGCTGTCTTTTGAATAACTTACGTGGATATTCTAATATGCAGCTGAGACGTATAGCAGATGTTTCGTAGAAATCCTGTATTTACTTTTGTATGAATATGGCTGTTGAATTTTAGAGCATTAACTGTAGCTTTTAGTATACAGTTTACAAATCGGCTGGTCTTTGAAATCGTGTGCGATAACATAAAATATGTTAAAGTTTTTCTCAGAGCCTTCTTTCAGTGGGTCACAGTTTTTCGATTTAACGTGATTAAACACAAAAATATTGCAGCGTTACATATATATGCTGTCTATTTCTAACCTACTTTTGATTCTTTGATATTTAAAATGTGCACTTTCTTCAGCCAATCAATTACCTGAATTAGGAATACTTGACGTAAAACTTCATCCATGTTGGCCATCCTTTCGAAGTGTAAAAGAGTGAAGTGATAATTATCGTACAGGTCAGTATTTGACATTATTTCACAGCGCTATGCATTATTTTGTGTTTTGGATTATTTATTTTTTTATTAAAATATTTTAGAAATAAGCAACAAGTACTGATACTCAAATTACTTAACTATTTTCAATTAAAAAAGGAAGCTGGACAAACTTTATTACCAATTTCTGCTGTTCGCGAAGTAAGTTTATAATTATGCTGCAAATAAAATTACTTTGCCTAGTGTTTAGCGTGTAACTGAGGTTTTAGGAATTTCTTTGTCAACTATAAAATGATTGGCAAATGGAGGTATCCAAAAAGATTCTGATTGTTCCATCACAATAAGCGAATCGGTAGCCATTACTAATTAAATATCAAATCTAATCGAATCAATTATCGAATCGAATCGTATATCGAATGTAATCGATTATCTAATCAAATAGAATAGTTTATCGAATCGATTATTAAATATAATCGAAACAATTATCGAATCGAATCGATTATTGAACCGAAGCAAAATAGAATAAAATTAAATAAAATAAAATACAATAAAATAAAATAAAATGCAATCGAATCGGTTATCGAATCGAATTGATAATCAAAGCGAATCGATTATCGAATTGAATCGAAATCGAATATATTCAAATATCGAATCAAATCGAATCGATTATCGAACCTAATCGAATCGACTATTGAATGGAGTCGATTATTGAGTTAAATCGATTATCGAACCGAATAGAAATAAAATAAAATAGAATGGAATAAAATAAAATAATTAAAGTAAACTAAAACCATCGCTCCCTGCTTAGACGATAAGAAAGGTGTGCTTTCTCTCCTCCCAAATTATAATTGTAGAATTAGAAAACGAACTAACTATACTTGTATTATATACGATTATAAAAAAGACAATAAGTGGATCGTTTTGTTGTCTTTTTTGAATGGTTGCATATTTATAAATTTAATAAAAATAATATTTACTATTTAATCCACCTTGCAATAAAAGTACTAGTTTAATGCCATAAACTTTTCACCTATGGCTAACTGCCATTTGTCAGATTCGTCTTAGTCCAAGATCCCAGAGCGATCAGAGATAACTTATTTTCACACAGATGAAACCTTAGAGTCTGAGTAGCGTCTCGTGTGCTTTGAATACCTGCGTATTTATGAAACTTGCTGAGTGACACCTGGGCAGGTACCAGGTGAGAAAGGTAACTAAAAATATGAGCTATTTAACTTAAATTTACATAACTGATTTTTATACATATTTTGTAGAATATTATTTTAAAAATACTGTAATAAGTGTCAGACACTTGTCATGGACCAGAACTTTTGTCAGACTCTTTAAAGCTCCACTAAAATTAAATGAACTTTACTTACTTTTACATGTCTCATTTTTAAATATGTTATTAATGGAACTATAATTTATAGTTCTATTAGTTAAAGTTATATTTAATCAGTCAGACAAATTAAGACCAAACATCCTTCAAACACAAAAATTGGTTAACCAGAAGTTTGAGCGCGAGAGCTCTGTGCACATGAGCCTCAGAGTAAAAAATTCAAATACATTAAGAATACTTACTGTTTTCGATCCGATTAAATATTTTTGCATCTCTATTTAAAAATCAGAGTCATCAAATAAGTCATCCCAACATATATCTCCTTCATAGCCTTGTCTTGCCCAGGTCTTCTACGATGTTCCTCTCCTACTTCTTCTAGACTCTTGCAACCTAGTAATTTTATTTACAGCGCCTGATTATCATTTCTACGTTTGTTTTTCTTCTTCTACTTCTTAGGTAGACATGACTATGTCTGTTTTTCAATCTGCCTCAGTAAGTTGTCATTCCATCGTTTTCGTGGTCTTTCTACTGATCGTCTTCCTATTGGTCAACCTTCTCTTGCTTCCTTTACTACTATATTTGTTATCTTTCAAAGACAAGACTTTCAAACAATACATTGCCGAAGATTTTATAAGCACGTGCTAACAGAGTAATGCCTCTATAGTTCTTACACGCCAGTTGATCACCCTTTTTATGCAACGGACATATTATTTCCTTTAGCCACTCTTCTGGTGCCAATTCATTCTGCCATGTAATTAGTTTATGGATTGTTGTAAAAAGTTGATCACCGCCTTTGTTATACATTTCCGAATAGATTTTATCGATTCCTGGGGCTTTATTGTTTTTGAGTTTTAGGATGACATTTGACACTTCTTATCTTGTTGGGTCTTCACTGTGTACATTTTGTTGATTGTCTATATTGTAACATACTTCAATATCGTTTATATTTAGATGTTCGCTTAAATTGTGTGCCCATCTGTTAAGAACAGAATTTTTATCATGTAGAATTTTACGGTTAGTGTTTTTACAAATTTTTAATCGTGTAGCATAGATTACTTACAAATTTATATTCAAGGCCACAGGTTGCTCTTGTCGGAGAGAGGTGGGCGTGGTTCTTTCAAACATATATAGAAACTGTGTATTATAGAATTTATTATTGGGCGCCACCCCTATTTATCCTCGAAGGGGGACAAGAAAAAAAAATAAGAATTTAGAGAAAGTTTTACAACAAAACACTTTTATTTCTTAGTAATGAACAAAAAAACATTATTAAAAGATCTCACTTTAAAAATTACGTCATTCCAGAAAGATATTAAAATATCAACTTATGTTTACATTATTTGGTTACCATGAGAAGTGTTTATATAAAGCTAATTTTAGAATCGTAAGTAAACAAACGTTCTATATCATGATGTAGAATGAATTTTATGTATTATCCCAAATTTCGAAATTCGTTTACATTCAAAGAAATATAGTTATTTATTAACTAAGAATATCTATTATAATTTTAGATAAAAATAAGACACTTCACTAATTTTCTAAGTTCATAAATATTTCTCGCTTGCTCAATAGAGAATAGAAATATGAAATTTGATACAACCTGATTTATTAGGAATCCTTTTATACCATTAGGAATTACTGGACTGAGTTTAGAATGTATTACTTCGAGTCAAATAAGCATATTATTTAACATCTCTAGCCTCACGATAAGGGTCTTTTATAAGAGACCACAAAACAAAATCACGTCTTAACGGTTTGACGTTTTTAGAGATAAAAAAAAGACGGTATATCCTTTCCGCTAAAAATCGAGACGATTGACAAGTTATAGAACGTTCTCATCTAACGGATATATTTGGAATTACAGTAAAATCCTTGAGTTAATTAAAGTACTTGGCAGATAGATGGCGGGAGGAATTTTATTTAAAAAAATTTAATCGAATTTATAATGAATTTTCTAAAACTTTTGAAACGGTTACAATCGTAGTTTAAATTATCGACGGCTATTATTTAATGATTTGTAGTTTTTAATCGTTTCATTTTTATTGAATAAACTTTGTATCTTATTGAGAATGTTCTGTTCGTATTCCCTCTTCTTACGTCGATGGATTTTTTCCTCTCTTCTAAGACGTCTATACTCTTCTTTTTTTCTCCGTGTATAACCTGCGTCGATGATTTTTTGATATGCTGCTTTCTTTCTATTTGTGGCATTTCGCACTCATGATCAAACCAATGATTTCTCTTTTCTGACTTGGTTTTGCTCAATATTTCATCCGATTTCTGTAACACAATATCTCGTATATTTGCCCATAGTTGGTTGATGTCTTCTTCTTCTTAAAAGTTTTCTGTCCTCTTCATTGCATTCATCATCATCATCATTAATCAGCCCTGAGTTGTCCATTGTTGAACATAGGCATCCTCTAGACTTTTCCATCTACTTCTGTTCTGCGCCTCTGCTATCCAATTGGTCACGATCCTTTTGAGGTCGTCGGTTCATCGCGTTGGGGGTCTTCCTCGGCTTCGCTTGTCAGCCCGTGGTCTCCACTCAAGCAATTTTTTTGTCCAACTGTCGTCTTTCATTCTTGCAACATGTCCTGCCCATCTCCATTTTTGCCTTGTAATATGTTCGATAATGTCTTCCACTCCGGTTCGTCTACGAAGTTCCTCGTTCCGTATTCTATTTCTTAAGATTTATTATTAGACTTATTCTTCTGAGTAGCTCGCATGTTTGGTTATCTCGCGTTAACCTTATTTCGTGACCCAAATACACATATTTTTCCACAAGTTCTATGAGCGACTTTTCGATTTCTATTAGCTCATTGGGGACGAGATTGGTCATCATTTTTGTTTTTCCATAGTTTATTTTTAAACCGACTTTCTGGGTTACTTGCTGTAGTTGTTGTAGCATAACTCTGGCTTCTCCTAAGTTGTCTGTTATGAGAACAATATCATCGGCATATCTGAGATGATTGAATATCTTTCCATCGATGCTAATACCCTTTGATTCCCACTCTAGCCGTTTAAATGCGTACTCCATAACTGTTATAAATAGTTTTGGCGACAAGGTATCTCCCTGCCGCACCCCTCTGCCAATTTTTATCTTCTCAGTCATGCAATGGAGGTTAACGGTTGTTGTCGCATTTTCGTATATATTTCGAATAATATTTGCATACCTGTGATCTATTCTGCATTCTGATAGTGCTTTTAAGATAGCAACTATTTCGACTGTGTCAAATGCTTTGTGGAAGTCGACAAAGATAAGAGCAACGGGTCTGTTATATTCGATAGACTTTTCAACTAGAGTTTTAAGGCATTGCAAATGGTCGTTTGTTCCGTGTCCTGCTCGAAATCCTGCCTGTTCTTCTGATTGATAGAAATTGAGTTTTGCTTCTAATCTATTTGTCAGTATTCGAGTAAAGAGCTTGTATAGGTAGTTAAGCAAACTAATTGGCCTATAGTTTTCGAGATCTGATTTATCCCCTTTTTGTGGAGGAGGATTGTAACCGAATTCTTCCATTTACTTGGAATGTTTTCACTATGCAGACATAGATTAAAAAGTGTTTGGATTCGGGACATCAAAAGTGGACCTCCTAGTTTAATTGTCTCAATGACTACACCATCTTCCCCCGGAGCTCTATTATTTTTCATATTTTTGAGGGCATGTTGAATTTCCTCTCGTGATATATCTGGTATATCCTCCGATCCTACATTATGTACCTTTTGTATTGGTTGTTCGATGAGCTCTGGATTAACTTGACTTTTATATAATGTTTCATAGAAACTTTCCACTATATGTAATATGCTTGGTCTATCTGAGATAATATTTTCATTTTTGTCTTTAAGTTGGAAGATTTCTTTTTTGCCATTTTCCATTTTTCTCCTCAATCATGCTTTTGTTGTCTTCTATAGTTTTTATAATTTTCTCGTTGTTGTATTTTCTAATATTCCGTCTGATGGCTTTAGAGATTTCTTTATTGATGCTGTTTATATCCTGTGAGTCAACATTTCCTTGACTTCTCAGCATTCTACGAGCTTCCATTTTTTGTTTCGTTTTTTTACTTCATTGCATTGCTTAATTATAATTTCACAGAATTCCAGCCGTTTAAAATTATCATCAGGAAAGATTTCTTACTCCACATTGTACAACAATGGTAGTTGTTTCTTTTTAAAATATTCCTCACTCTTTTTTCATTTAGGTCCACTTCATCGGCAATTTGTTTACTTGAACATGGTGTCGCTTTAATCAATGCACAGACCTGGGTTTCTTTTGTTGTTGACTAAGTTTATTTTCACGAGTTTAATCTGATTGGCAGCAGTTTTTACATCTGCCATTAGTACAGCCAAGCTTCTTAAATTAATGAATTATGACCAATATACTTTTTTCTACCGGTACTGGCCTATTTTCAAAAGCTGTAATAAATAAATTAATAGTTTTCTGTGCAGACTGGCACCCAAAGTACCATTTTATTATTTGTTTTCTTTCTGTATTCCTCGGCTTATTAAATTTTTATTATTGTCATATCTAGCTATTTCTGAAATAAATGAGAGATTTGACTTTAAAGAGTGCAATTGGATCAAAAACAATAGAGCTTATTATTCGGTGTAACGGTCTGATTGGCGTTCATGAACAATGTGGAGGGAAGACTAGTTGGAAATATTCTAATAAATCGGGGGTCATCACTGTTACAATTGGGGGAAATCCACTGTAAATAATTGGAGAACCGATTATAATATTCGCGGGAACCCTACTGTCACCATTCTGATAAATGCTGCTGTCACCATTGTAAAAGACGCCTGTCTCAAAATCCTTGGATGCGTCTACAATTCTTAGGGGATACTTATCCCTGCGAGCGGACAAGGCGCACTGGTTCCACTAATCTGAGCTGACTGGTTTCTCCCTCGCGGATTTACAAGAGGGTAAGGAGATTTGGGAGAAAGGGGATTAAGGACTTCTGGGTCTCAGGTCCTGTAAAGAGTTGAGTCTATGGGCTTGCTTTAGAAGCCGGAGAACTGCATAAGCGAAGAATGTGTATCTCTTCTAGTCTCTGCCTGTAACGGCCGGGAAGAACAATAAAACCAAATTTCGAGTTTACAATGTATTAAATAGACTGTATACTTCTTCTTCTTCAAGTGCCATCTCCGCGGCGGAGGTCGGCAATCATCACAGCTATTCGGACTTTTGAGACGGCTGCTCTGAAAAGTTCATTTGATGTACATCCGTACCACTCTCTCAGGTTGCGCAGCCATGACATTCTACGCCCCCCTATGCTTCTCTTTCCTTGGATCTTTCCCTGCATAATCAGTTGGAGCAAGGTGTATTTCTCTCCACGTGTAATATATCCGAGATATTCTAACTTTCTTGTTTTTATTGAATTTAAAATTTCCATTTCTTTGTTCATTCTTCCCAGAACCTCTTTGTTTGTGACGTGTTCTGTCCATGATATTTTCAGAATTCTTCTGTACACCCACAGCTGAAATGATTCCAGTTTTTTTATTAATGTCGCATTCAGGGTCCAAGATTCCATTCCATAAAATAAAGTCGAAAAAACATAGCACCTCGCCAACCTAACTCTTAGTTCCAGTTTTAAATCCCTGGTACATAGAACTCTTCTCATTTTGTTGAAATTTTCTCTAGCCTTTTCTATTCTTATTTTTATCTCCTGATTGTAATCATTTGTGGAGTTAATCATTGTTCCCAGGTATGCATATTTGTCCACTTGTTCGACGTGGTTTCGTTTATTAGAAGATTCTCGTTATTTCTTTGAGTTTTCGATATTCTCATAAATTTCGTCTTCTTGACATTCATTGTTAGACCATACTCTTTTCCATACTCTGCTATTCTGGTCACCAGTTTCTGAAGATTTTCAATGTTTTCGGCTAAGATCACAGTGTCGTCCACATATCTAATGTTGTTAATGGGAACTCCATTTACCTTTATTCCAGCTGTTTCACACTCAAGAGTTTTTTTCAGGACCTCTTCGGAGTAGGCATTGAAAAGAATTGGCGACAATACGCATCCCTGTCTTACTCCACATCTAATTTCAATTTCTTCTGACAGCTGTTCGTTAACACGTACTTTTGCTCGCTGTTTATAGTATAAATTTGATATGATCCTGAGGTCGTTGTAGTCAATCTTCTTTGATTTCAGGACATTCATTAAATACTGTATACTACAACTAAGATAACAAGATATCAGTTATGACCAATAATGATTCGACCAGGCGCGAAGGGAGACGAGAAGAGACAAAGCAAGAAATTAAAGGGTGGACAATCCGTATTATTATATATTCCTTGGGTTAGTATATAGATCTTAGTTACCTTCGCGTATTTAGGCTCTAGCTAATGAATACGCCTCCAGTCCTACTGGAATTCAGAATCAGTCTGTTGAAGTACCGCGCGCTATCACGAACTTTCGAAACTCCAGATACCGGCACTTATACGGCACACTACCCCGTCGAGTTACAATAGCGCGCTCCCTGGTTGCGTATTGTCTCGATCGCCGTGCTTCTCGCGTGGAGCACTCTCAGGTGCCTCCGTTCTTACTGCCCCGTCTGGCTAGCTTCGTTCGTTTTTTATGAGCCCGTATTCTCAATTTCCGATCGTAGTACCAAGGTCGAGTTGTTATTTTTTTTGCTGACTGAGTCCCCGTGTTATTTTTTAGCGAAGGTCTATGTTTTTAAACGTGATTTTTTTTCTTTTAAACAACCGTGGCGACCTGATATTTGAGATTTAAACTAGGTCGAGTTTTCAATTTTTGTTTAATGTGAAATGTATACATTAACTATGTTACTAACTAACTGTGAATTATTTGTTCTTTATTCAATTTGGAATATATAATAATTATTTAAATAATTATTACTCTTTTCTAGGCTAACTACCCCTTATTTTTTTCTTCTTTATTTCCTTGCTATGTTTACATTACAATATGATTTAAAAATATAATGTTAGTATCTTTATTAGATATCGCTAATTGTGTAATATTAACCATAAATTTTTTCCGAACCTGTATATGTGAAGATCTCAAATATTTTTTTGTTAAAATTGTGAAACAATACGAACTAACAAAAAATAGGAAAAATTCACTACAACACGTTTATGAGTGATCCCTGGATACACGGATCCCTGGCTCCTTCTTATGATTAAAAAGATATATTTCATAGCTGTACGTGCAATAAAAGTCCAGATACTGTGCTTAGCTTAAACTGTTGTTTGAAAGTTTAACAACCATCAAAGAACTTTAGATGCTTAACACGCGTGTATCTTACATTTAATTTCTGCTACGAGCTTCGGAGTTTTCCTGATTTCGTGTACGACAATATGCTGTGGTATTAAAAGTTCTCAGGATATTGTTAACATTAGGAAAATAGTTACGTGAACTACATACACGCTATATACATACACAGTCTAATTGAATTTTTAAATTTTAACTAACTGTGGGGCATACTCAAGAGTGTCACATGAACCCTAGTTATTTATTAGACATGATGTAAAAAGTTTATAAGACAAAGCGACTAGGATCCAGCTGGTTAACTTAAATTATATCCATCTATATAGAAAAACTAAAGGTATTTTCACGTAGTACCAAAAAAATATAACTATGCTCAAAAATTCAAATCCCTAGAGTTTGACATACGCTTAAAAATAGCTAAAACATGATTTTACGATTTCTTAACAATATCCCAGTTTCAAATTATTGTAAAAGCTTCTTTATTTTTTATGGTCTACAACATGGTACTTTTCTTAAAATTTATTTGCGCGAAATACAAGCTCAAAAACGCATTCGAAATTTTCAAAATTTAAAAAAAAATCTTAAATGTCAAAACTGTAAAAGATATAGAAGTTCTTTGGAAGTCAAATTAATTTAAGAATACATTACGGAATACATTTACGTCTCCTGTGGATGACCCGAAATGCATCCGGGTCGTTCACGAATGAACCGGATCTTTACACTGACCCAAGAGATCAATTTATAGAAATTCTTATGATCCGATCTTTTAACGCCCTGATCGAATGGAAAGCTACTCTCAAAGTAGTCTTGGAAGCTCTAAAAGTGTTGCAAAAAACTTGGTCAATAATAAACGATCTTTGAAATAAAACTAACACAGCTTAAAAATTTTCCCTTCAAAGAGAAGAAGAAGAAGAATTTCCTGGCTGAAAAACTTAAGAGAGTGATATAGTTGCAGCTCAATAGATCTTTTCATAGCAGCCGCCAGTAAAGTACGGATAGCTGTGGTGATGGCCAACCTTCGATAGGAGAAGGAACTTCGACAAGAAGAAGAGGATATAAATTTTGTTCTGATAGTAACATTGTACTATAAAAAATTTACAATTTATCTAGAAATGGCAATATAGAAGTCAATTATATTCTGTACAAAATAAGAAATTGTATATGAGGTGAACTAAAATAAATATGATTTACTGTTCGATCGAATACTTTTTACATTTAAAAATTTTCTGAGGACTATCTGGAATTACGTCATCGAGGTTTTAAAAGCAAGTAGTATTGAGTACCAAATGCAATTTTAACTTTGACAAAATACCACAAAATACCAACGTTAAAAATGAATAATGCAAGTGCTTATCTTGATTAAATGACAGGGAATTTCCAACATATAAATAGTTGAGGGCCATCTGCCTAGGAACAATAGGTAAAAGCTGATAAACGGACAGGATTAGAAAGTTTGAAGCATCACTAATTAGTTCATTTTTCAAAACAAAGTAAATAAATATATTTGAATGTCAATTCTTTTCAAACTAAGATTGTAAAATAAAATTTTAGGAAAAAAAAAATTTATTATTTCTTGTTCTCAAGAAGTACTTTCATTATTGACAATATCAAAACAATTTATTATTAAAAGTCGAGAACCATTAAAAACCACGTTCATATTTATATGAAAGTGCTATAAAAATAAAGGTATATTACTCTTGAGAAGAATTAATATTCTTTAACAAACTTGGTATACGAGATATTTGACATCTGATTCTTTCATTTTGAGTTTTAGGACATGCAAGTTTTTATCAATAGTACATTTTTCCCTAAATTGAATAAAAAAGTTTTCCATATGATTCCAAGGTTTTAAGATATACTGATATTATAAGATACTTGTTAATATCTTATAGTATATCTTGTTAGTATCTTATTGTAGATAAAACACATACTTTTGATCTAGCATCATTCTCTTCCACGCATAAAACTAAAGAAAAATCAGCTATAATTAAGTAAAAACACATGTTATTTTTATGAACGCCCTAGACTCAGTACATTGATATAGTTTACATTTACATGTATCAAAGATATAGTTAGAAAAAAGACGTTTTCATATTTATTTTAAGTACAATTTGTGATGTTTCTGGTTTGTTTACTTTTGTGGCTGTCAGTCTGTTGAATTTTTTGATGTTTATTTGTCAAATTTTTACATTTTAAAGTTTATTTGCCTTTACTTTTATCAACTTTTTACTTTCAAAACTCTGAAAATCTAAATGAATACTTCGTTAATGTGAGAAAAAAATATAAAATCAACTATTTTGCCGCAATTAGATCCGATTTCCTATCTCCGCAAATCCAAAAATGTCTCAAATTCATTCTTTATAAGACCAGTTGATAAATCTGAACTTATCCAAAACAATTAATATTATCAAAAGCAAATATTTCTGTAGATCTGATGGACTATTCATAAAAATTTTCTCAAATCTTTTAAAAAATATGTTGGAAGTCCTGGTCTCACTAATTAATGATTCCTTAGAAAAAGGTACATTTCTGGAATGCCTATTCCAAAATTGAAAGCAGTTTGTTATCTAATGTTAATCTAGAGTTTCGACCTATCAACCAGTACATATGTCTAAATTTAATGCCCAGTTGTTTCTTTTGGTAAAGATGTGCTTCTGCCAAGTTAGTGGTTTGTCCAGATGGATACGTAAGTATTTTGTGTCGTTCGCCTTACTTAATTGCTTGCCATTGAGTGTGACTGGAGGGCATTCACTGCGTTTCATTGTGAAGATTACATGTGGTCACTTGGTCTCATTTATTCTAATTCGCCATTTTTTTACCTAAGTTTCTATTTTATTTAAGTTTTCTTGTAAATTTTCTGATGCTTCTGTGGGAGTCCACGGCCAGTATTGCGGTGTCGTCTGCAAAAGTAGCAACTTCTGTGGTACTGAGGGATGGGAGGTTTGCAGCGAATATCAGAAATAAAATAGGTCCTAGTACGCTTTCTAGTGGAAAATCGGCTTTGATAAGATGGAGCTATTTATCGTGCTTTACCAAGAAGTATTTATCTGATATGTAGTATTTTAGGAGTGGAAAAAAAGGATATGGCAATTGTTCCT
Source organism: Diabrotica undecimpunctata (assembly GCF_040954645.1). Classification (NCBI taxonomy): domain Eukaryota; kingdom Metazoa; phylum Arthropoda; class Insecta; order Coleoptera; family Chrysomelidae; genus Diabrotica; species Diabrotica undecimpunctata. The sequence continues at coordinate 110,199,705 of NC_092811.1, read as the reverse complement.
TTATCTTATAAAGTAGGCCTCCATGTCAAACCTTATCAAAGCCTTGACTGAAGTCTAGGAAAGCTGCTGAGAGGTAGGATTTACTTTCCAATTTGACAGTAACTCAAACGTTGTACAAATTCTTGTAGAACCTTGTTTATGCTTTCTTGATAAATATTGTTTATTTCTTTACGAATTCTTGTTTTTAAGTCTCCAATATTTGCAGGTTTCGTTTTATAAACAACATTCTTTAAATGACCCCACATAAAATAATCCAAAGGATTGAGGTCTGGCGACCTCGCTGGCCATTCAATGTGTCCACGTCTTCCAATCCACCTGTTCGAAAAAATTTCGTTTAGGTACCTTCGAACATCAGGCTTTCCTATTATCAGGCTTTCCTGCCTGATAATAGGAAAAATATATACACCATTCGTAGACAGGAACCACACAGACATCAACAAAGAACACAGAGAAAAAATAGAGAGAACTACGTACACCTTAGATAATCTAGATAACGAGAGCACACAGTTACTTTACTCATGGAGACTAACACAAAAACTACAGGAATCACACAGATCAACGACGGATGAATACGAACATATAAAAAACTGCATGAAAGACGCAGCGCTAGAAGCCTTAGGGCCACAGGTACGAAGAGTAGATAAACCATATTGGTGGGATAAAGAAGTGGAAGAAAAGATAAAAAGAAAGAAGAAAGTATATCTACAGTTATTACAACAGGGAGACGAACATACAAAACAACAATATAAAAACTTGAATAAAGAAGTCAAACGAGAAGTGGTTAAAAAGAAAAATAGTACATGGGAACAAAAATGCCATTACCTAGACAACCATATAGGAGGGACAAAGAGCTCTGAAGCCTGGAGAACTATAAAAACGATGAGAACAACGACAAAAAACCAAGTCATAATAAATAGAATACCAGAGAACACATGGGTAGAGCATTTTGAGAACTTATTAACAGAGAGAAGAGAAAGGTTTAAACAGACAAATGAACAAGTCGAAGTAGAAGGAAGAATCGAAATATCAATAGAACAAGTGAATGAAGCAGTTAAGGGAATGAAATTAAAAAAATCTCCAGGCCCAGGCGGAATACATCCAGAGTTGATTAGGTATGGATCATCAAAACTTTTTGAGATGATCCGAAAATTATTCGAAAGATGCTTAAACGGAGAAAAAGTTCCAGAAGAATGGAGACAATCGTATATCTCTCCAGTACACAAGAAAGGCACAAAGATGGATCCTAAAAACTATAGAGGGATCGCAGTGATTGCTACTATAGGGCGACTATACTCAAAAGTACTACGAAACCTGATAGAAAATAATATTAAAGACAAACAACCCGAAGAACAAGCGGGATTTAGGGCCGGACGCTCCACTATGGATAATATCTTCACATTAAAAATTGCAATGGAAAAACGAGTGCAGAGAAATAGAGAAACTCATATAGCTTTAATAGATTTGGAAAAAGCATATGACAGTGTACCGATCTCCCAACTATGGATAGAAATGGGTAACTTGAAAATAAACCCAATTCTTATTAACGCCACTCAAAAATATTACGAACAAAACTTTGCAAGAATTAAAATGGGACAAGAAATCACCTCTCCTTTTCAAACAACAAAAGGACTAAGACAAGGCTGCTGTCTGTCACCCACCTTATTTAAAATCTATTTGGACAGATCCTTAGTGAAATGGGTAAAAAAATGTAGAAACATGGGAATAACGGTGGAAGAAAACAAGCTATATACACTTTTCTTTGCGGATGACCAGGTAGTAATTGCCGAAGACAGCTACGATCTTAGCTATATGGTAAGAAAACTGCAAGAAGAATATGAGGTGGCAGGTCTAAACATGAATATGACAAAATGTGAATATCTCTCAGTGGGAACAGATGAAATATGTGACCTAGTCTTGGAAGACGACAAAATCAAAGGCGTGCAATCCTGCAAATATTTGGGGGTCATTTTCAACAAGAAGGGAAATAGCGCAGATGAAATCAGGGAAAGAATATACAAGGGCAGAGCAGCGACCCGTGCCTTAAACTCTCTTCTCTGGCAAAAAACAATTCGACGAGAAACCAAAAAACACATTTACGGTAGTATAGTCCAAAGTATTACACTTTACGGTTCGGAAGTATGGGACGTCACCAAAGCTAATAGAAGCAAACTTATGACGACAGAAATGGATTATCTGAGACGAAGCTGCGGTAGATCGAAACTGGAGAGAGTTAGAAACGAACAAATAAGAAACGAAATGAAAATGGAGAGAAATATCAATGATGACATAGAAAGAAAACAATTAATCTGGTTCGGACATGTTAAAAGAATGCCAGAGTACAGATGGCCTAGGAGAGTACTGGAATGGATCCCTCCTGAAAGAAGAAAGAGAGGACGACCACGGAGAAGTTGGCGCAACGATATTGATGAAGCAATGGCGGCAAGAGACTTAGAAGAGGCAACTGCATATGACAGAAAAAGATGGAAATTGGGGGCGGAGAAGCGGCGACAGCCGTAATAAAACCGTTATTATATATATATATATATATATATATATATATATATATATATATATATATATATATATATATATATATATATATATATATATATATATATATATATATATATTGATACGATTAGGGTTTATAGAAAATAATTTATAAGTTATATACTACATAATATTAGATATTTGGTTGTTTTAAATAAGTTATATACTAGAGAATTTTATAAAAATTATTTATGTGAGGGCATTTTAAGAAATTAGCATATAATAATTGTAAAAAGTTGTATTTTAGTAGTTATGATTTTGTAGATATTTTTAAGTGAGCCATGTGCTTAGGCAACCAACTATACAGTGGATTGACAGATATAAATTAATCATAATACGAATATAAGTGGGGTTATAATAATAATGTTGGTTTGAGGTGTTTAATTTATATATATTTGATGATTTAAATGTTTATTCTGATCTGAAAAGCCTAAATGTCAACAAAATTATCAATGGAACATTAACGATTTCTCCAGAGTGCAGAATTTGACTATTGTTTACGGTCGAACATTCTCGAAATAATGATTATGGCGGTGGATCGAACAGATATTTTTTTTCGAGAACATCTATATAGAGGTAATAGAACAAATTGGAACATGATCTCTTACCAGATGGTTCTAGAAATCCAAAAACATATAAATACCCGTGATTTGGATTCAAGAGGGCAGTTTTTAAGTTTTTAGTCTGAAGTCAAGCAGTTTTTGGAAGTTTTTAGTCAGAAGTCAGGCCAGTTCATTATGAAAGTTAATAGACACATTTAGTTAGTGAATAGTGAAGTAAATTGTTCAGAATTTTCAAGAAGTCAGTCAGAAAAGTTTAGTAAGAAATATGAAAGTTAGTTGGAGTCAGTGAATCAAGTACAAATAGTCCAATTGTTTAATATAATTAAAAAAGGTATATTGGAAGAAATTAAATTATGTTATGGTTGGAGATTAGTATAAATCAACTTATAATAATTGGATATTGGTATATTGAAAAGAAGAATAAATATCAATGCTGTTTGCTGGTTTGCTTGGTGGTATATAAATGCTGGTGAAGAAAAATATATCTTAAATTGGTAGAAGCTGATAATTGGAAAAAGAAATTTCACAAAAAGAAAGGATAACCGAAGTACGAAGACATTCAGTGGTGATTAGAATATATATAGTGGAAAACAGTTCATTTAGGCATTCAGTGAAAGAAAGGTACAAAATTTTGTTAATATAATTTAGTTAGTGTCATAATTATTTCAATTTTAAAGATAGTTTGTTTAAATTTAACATTGTCTATAGAATTTAATTAGTTTTATAAGAACATCAATTTAAAGATAGTTTATTTTAAATTTACATTGGCTAGGTTAGATATATATGTGTGTTTCATAATAGTTATAATAAAGATAATTTAAAAAAGTACTTACAAACTAATTCTTTGAGAACCGCGATAAAAACCCTATATATTATTAAAAATACTCATTGCTCATCATTCAAACAAAAAACACATCATAACAATATATATATATATATATATATATATATATATATATACCTTCGAACATCTAAAGCATAATGCTGAGACTCACCATCCTGCTGAAACCATAAACTTTTATCAAAATATCCAAGATTAATTGTACTGGGGAATAAATTAACTAAAGTATGTACGAG